>NC_084616.1:50374413-50441913 GCF_033978795.1 Nerophis ophidion
GAGGCAGCAAGTACCTCTGCCTCAAGGTAGGGAGCGATATATTGTCAACTTGCAGTTCAATGCCTCAGCAGTACTCTGACTCGCCACACTGGGAGAAGTGAGGGTGCTCAAGCTAGCAAACACAGGTCTCTTCAACCGAAGCTAGTCTTTTTTTCTTTTTTTAACTGTATTTATAACAAACATGGCATTTTTATTAGAGGAAGCCTGCGTTTGTGGTGCAAAAATATTGTCGAATTTATTGGAATTAAATGAATGTTTCTGCCAATATGGAGGATTATATACTGTATCCAAGATGAAATACTTCTCTAAACTGGACTTAAAGACAAAATGAATGCGATCATACAAAGTACGTTTTCATGGAGGATAGCTATTGCTGCTTCAGATACAAATACAGAAAGGTAAGAAACACTCACAATACTTGATTTATTTTGTTAGAAGCAAATGGGACCAAAAAGTATTTAATAACAACTTTATCAAATACTATATTATGATAACGTTTTTATGAAAGCGAATAACTCCCTTTTTTTTCTGTAACTCTAATCCATCATCATCATCTTCCGCTTATCCGAGGTCGGGTCGCGGGGGCAACAGCCTACAATGACTAGACCTGCACATATGAATTCAAGTTAAAGAAGAAAAAAAAGAATGAATGCCTCACCTGGTGTTTAGTTCACCGCACGTCACTGATATATATATCCATCCATTTTCTGCCGTTTATTCCCTTTGTATATATATATGTATATATATGTATATATATGTATATATATATATATATATATATATATGTATACATATGTATATATATGTATATATGTATATGTATATGTATATATATATGTATATATGTATATGTATATATATATATATATGTATATATGTATGTATATATATATATGTATATATGTATGTACATATGTATATCTATGTATGTATATATGTATGTATATATGTATATATGTATGTATATATATATGTATATATATGTATGTACATATGTATATCTATGTATGTATATATGTATGTATATATGTATATATATATATATGTGTATATATATATATATGTATATATATATATATATATATATATATATGTATATAGATCTATATATATACATATATATACAGATATATATATATATATATATATACATACATATATAAATACAGATATACATATATATATACAGATATATATATATATATATATATATATATATATATATATATATATATATATATATATATATATATATATATATATATATTTCATGAGGGGTTCCCTCAATCGTCGGGAGATCTGATGATTGAGGGAACCCCTCATTAAAAGGTTCTGTAGAGATGAAGTAGTCTTGTGATTTTCCCCACACACACATATTGCGCTCTACCACGGTATCGAGCACTATTCTCTGGATAATCCAATTAAGACATATATATATATATATATATATATATATATATATATATATATATATATATATATATATATATATATATATATATATATATATGTATATGTATATATATATATGTATATGTATATATATGTATATATATATATATATATATATGTATATATATATATATGTATGTATATATATATATATATATATATATATATATATATATATATATATATATATATATACATACATATATATATATATATACAACCCACCTTTTTAGACGATATGTCAATTTTTTGGGGGGGGGACAGAAACAGATACGTCCATTTTCCTTAAGTCAATGTTTTTTGTGGCGTTTTTCATGAGACAGCCATCCCGCTAATGTGGGATTCAATTGAATTGCTCCTAACCGTCAAAATCAGGGGTCCCCAAACTTTTGGGCTCGGGGGCCGCATTGGGTTAGAACAATTTGTCCGGGGCCGGGCTATATATATATATATATATATATATATATATATATATCCATCCATTTCCTACCGCTTATATACCCAGGTGTGTGAATGTTGTCTGTCTATCTGTGTTGGCCCTGTGATGAGGTGGCGTGGAGCCCGCTTTCTACCGGAATGCAACTGGGATAGGCTCCAGCCACCCCGCAACCCGGAGAAGGACAAGTGGTAGAAAATACAAATAAGGCAGCAAGAGCCTGAGCAGTATATGTATAATGTATATATTGTTTAACATGGGTATCCAACATTGTAACAACAACATGTATTAGTCAGAAAGGTGGACTTGGTCATAAGTCCCCTGGAAGATCACAGGTGATTGGAGTGGACCCTGGAATGGTCACCAGCCAATCACAGGACACACATACAAATAACCATTCACACTCACATTCACAACTTGGCTGATCCAATTAGCCTATCATGCATACCGTATTTCCTTGAATAGCCACCGGGCATGTAATATGCGCCTGCCTTGAATTACTGCCGGGTCAAACTCGCTCCCCAAACTTATTAGAGTATGATTACTTTTACCGCCGGGTCATATTTGTGACGTCACGAGTGATGCTTCCCCTGTCGTCATTTTCAAAGGGCAGAGGAGGTTTTTTTTGCTTTTACTATTGTCACACCTATGGATCATGTTTTGTTTTGTCATGTAATGTTTTTGATTTAGGACATTCAGTCACGTTTTGCACTTCCTGGTTTTGTTTGCTTCCATGCCAACTCATTAGTTTTCACCTGTTCTCAGCCTCACACCTGTTTTCACAAATGATCAGAACTATTTAAGTCAATCTTTTTCTTGTCTTCGTCCTGGGATCTTCTCATATGCGCACGCACCCTACCCATTCTGTACCTCCTTCAAGTCCTTGTCCATAGTTCCATGCCGTGTAAGTTTTTTTGTAGTTATGCCATTGTGCTAGTTTTGTTTATAGTTTATTATATTCATGCCATCGTGCTGTTTCTGTTCATAGTTCATTCATGCCAATCGAGCAAGTATTTTTATTTCACGTTTGTACTGTTTAGCCAAGTTTCTTCCTCCATTGTGAGCGCTTTTTGTTGTTTATTTGTTTATTAAATAAACAACCATGTACTCACATCCACGCCGCACTTGTGCTGATTCTCATCTGCATCGAAGAAACAATCCACGTCCAAGCCATGTTGTGACAACTATGTGTAAACCAGGGGTCTTGTTCCACAGCCATACAGATCACACTGATGGTTTTTATATAAAACAATTTTAACACTCTTACTAATATGTGCCACACTCTGTGAACCGACACCAAACACATTTCCGGAGAACATCGGCTCTGTAACACATTATAAACGCAACATAAGAATTACCCACAATGCCATCCATCCATGACTCTTGGCATGGATGGATGGCCGTGCGTCGGTCTAGGTGGGTGGGGTTGGTGGCGCTTGTATAATATAGCCAAGAGTCATGGATGGATGGCATTGTGGGTAATTCTTATGTTGCGTTTATAATGCTTTCAGAAAGCAAAAACAAGAACACGCTTAAAAAGTAGATGTGTTTCTGTTAGAGGAGTTCAACTGTGGAACAGCTTGGATGATTCCTTAAAATGTTCCAGTTCCATTCACACATTTAAAAAACACTTTAAGACCAATGTCTCTTAAAAATATATTACTCTTGAATCAACATTGTAGTTAATACTATGATTAATGTTAATTAAAAACTAAACATGAGATATAAATAGTAATAGAAGTACAATTGTTTGTATATATTGTATATATAATTAGTGTAAAGGTTTAATATGTACACAGGGATATTTCACATGCCTGTACTGTGTATAAAATTTAACTACGTTTATGTTGTTTATAATGTGTATTTATAATAAGTTGTGCAAAGGACATTTTATTTTTTACTTGAAATTGTTTATAGGGTTAGGCGCAATAAGTGTTTAACTTTAGCCTAAACCCTTTTGGTCTGCAACATTTTTTATTTTTAATCTATGAATGTACAACTTTTTATTTTCAATCTTTGAATGTACAACTGTTTTTTTGCTTTGTTGACCATTGACCGAAGAACAATAAATAAAAAATAAAATGTGTTACAGAGCCGATGTTCTCCAGAAATGTGTTTGGTGTGGGTTCTTAGAGTGTGGCACATATTAGTAAGTGTGTTAAAGTTGTTTATATCACAACCATCATTGTAAAAGGTATGGTTGTTGACCAAGTATGCATTGCAATCTCGTATGAGAAATAGCGAAATGCATGCGTCCGGCCGGCACGCAGATAGCGTTGTGTAAAGGGGGTAGCAATGGCATGTTGTAGAGCAATGGTCCCCAACCACCGGGCGGCCGCAGAATAATTTTTTATCAATTTTTTTTTTTAATCACACTCAATTTTTTACTGCGAGAAGAGGTTTTAAAATCATTAGAGCCTGTTTACTTTTACCGCATGCCTTGAATAAGCGCAGGAGTGAGGAGAGGTTTTAAATTAATTAGCGCCCCGGCGGCTATTCAAGGAAATACGGTAAGCACATGCCAACTCCACACAAAGATGCTCTCAATCCTGACTGTAAGCCAACACACTCACAGCCCCCGTACTTTCTGCAACCCTTACATCACAATGGTGCCAATCAAATGAATGTCATGTGATTGGAGGAGATAAGGCCTGCCTAGAACTGTCCTCAGTTGACCCACAACTCTTCTGACCCTCATCAACACGCTGCATCCCATCCCCCGCCTGGAAATGGTCAAATCAATACTCTCCCCCACGATGTCTCCTGGACCATCGATAATAGGTCATTGGGGGTAGGAGGGGAAGGAGGGTGGGGGTAACCACAAGTGTGTGAATTCCTGCTCTACTGATAGTCCTTGCTCTGTTCTGTCACTCCGTCATAACACTCTTTCTGCAGTCAACCCACTTTTCCTTCTCCCGTTTCGGTTTCATCTCTTCCTCTGCCGGCGTGAAACAGTTCCTGGATGGCTTATCGATCGGGGCTTCTATTCACCTTCTCTCCCATCGTCTGTGCCTCCGATGCTCCCTTTCGCCTCCTCGTGCTCCCCAGTGTGCTGTAATGCTGCAGCCTCTTTGATCTGTGTGTGTGTGTCTGTCTGTCTGCCGCTTTCACAAATGTCTCCATTTACTGTAAGCTCCACCATTTGTCTCATGGCCCACCACACACACACACACACACACACACACACACACACACACACACACACACACACACACACACACATACACGCATACGTACACACAGGCTTTGAAAAAAAAAGTGTTTCAGACAGATGTATTACAAATTAAAACATGAGGGTTTTTTGCACATCGTATTTAATGCATTGCAGTTTTGCTAGACTTTATCACTGCTGCATGCGTGTGTTTGTGTAAGTGTGCATATAAGTCATGTGATCCACATGTGTTTTTACCTGTGTTTTTAAAAAAACAGCACAAGTGAGAAAATAATTTGGAGACTAAATTAGAGGAGGCAAAGACGAGGGGCCAGTGACCTGTGGAGGGGCTCTTTGAGAACCTACCCGGCATGCATCAACAAGAAAAGGTGCTGAGGCGATACAAAGTAAGTCAAAACATGGAGAGCGGCCCACAGTGAAAAGGAGCGTGCACATGATGTCAAACGTGTGTTTTCATCTTTGTTAGTGCTCTGACCTTTGACCTTTTCCTCGTGTGCATGTGTGTCGAAGTAATCCTGACAAAGGCCTAACTTGTGTCCACCTCTCGCCCGGGCCCCACAGACTCCGCGTCTCCCATCACCTTGCGACCATCATCCAAGGTATAAAGGGGAACTGCAATTTTTTTTAATGTTGCCTATCGTTCATAATCATTATAAAACACATGACGACAATGTCTTATTTTTAATGCGTTGTAAATATTAAATAAATGCGATCAAGGGTCCGCTTACAATGGAGCTTGTGGGAGCTGCTCTATTCTGCCTATAAAGCCCTTAAAAAACATTGAAACACCTCCAGTAAGGTTTTTATACATCCATCCATCCATTTTCTACCGCTTGTCCCTTTTGGGATGGCGGGGGGTGCTGGAGCCTATCTCAGCTGCATTCGGTACACCCTGGACAAGTCGCTACCTCTTCACAGGGCCAACACAGATAGACAGACAACATTCATATATGAAATGTAGTAATGGGCACATTTATAATAACATTTAGTATTTACATCTTTTGATCATCTTAGACATTAGCGGCGCATTGATTTAAAAAATGTTTGCCTTTTTTTTTTAGCAACATCACTTTTTACTACTCACGCAGACTTTATGACAGCCAACAAACACAATAAAACATCACTTGCTTTGCAAGGTCTGCTGTCATTAGGATGCCGACTGCTAGGATGTTCATAAATTTACGTTTGTGTCCCACCTATGCATCATGTTTTGTTTTGGTCATGTTCGGTTTAGTTTTTTGGACATTCAGTTCTGTTTCGCATTTCCTTGTTTGTCTTGTTACCATGCCAACTTATTAGTTTTCAACTGTCATGTCTGATCATGAGTTTGTATGTCCATACTACTCTGAGGCATCCCCAATCTTGTTTGTTCTCAAAGCTAAGCAGTGTCTGGCCTGGTTACTGTTTGGATGGGAGACCACCTAGGAATACCATGTTCTTTGGACTCTTTAAAGTTCCTTTTTTTTCCACTCCCTGTTTTGTCACCAGGACGACCAATCAGTTCACCTGTCTTGTCTCACACCTGTTTGCACTTATGTTCATTATTTAAGCCACAGTTACCAGGTAGTCAGTCTGGAAACATCACCTCCTGCACCCATGATATCAATGCTGATTTTCTCATACCCTTGTCACAGTAAGTTTTCTTGTTATGTTAGCCACAGTGCAAGTTTTTGTTTCATGTTTATTAGGGGTGTTGGAAAAAATCTATTCGAATACGTTGTTCTATTCAGAATCGATTCTCAATTTTAAAAAATCAATTAAAAAAAAAAAATGTTTTTTTTTTTAATCAATCCAACAAAACAATATACAGCAATACCATAACAATGCAATCCAATTTCATAACCAAACCTGACCCAGCAACACTCAGAACTGCAATAAAGACACAAATACGACACAGAACAAGCCAAAAGTAGTGAAACAAAAATGAATATTATTAACAACAGTATCAATATTAGTTATAATTTCAGTGTAGCAGTGATTAAAAATCCCACATTGACATTATCATTAGACATTTATAAAAAAAATAAAAAAGAACAATAGTGTCACAGTGGCTTACACTTGTATCGCATCTCAAAAGCTTGACAACACACTGTCCAATGTTTTCACAAAGATAAAATAAGTCATATTTTTGTTTCGTTTAATAGTTAAAACAAATATACATTATTGCAATCTGTTGATAAAACATTGTCCTTTATAATTATACAACTTTTTTTTTTTTTTAAATCTACTACTCTGCCAGTATGTCAGCAGACTGGGGTAGATCCTGCTGAAATCTTATGTATTGAATGAATACAGAATCGTTTTGAGTCGGAAAAATATCGTTTTTGAATCGAGAATCGAATCGAATCGAAAAAATCGATACATTATCGAATCGTGACCCCAAGAATCGATATTGAATCGAATCGTGGGACACCCAAAGATTCACAGCCCTAATGTTTATAGTTAATTGCCTTTGTGCTAGTCTTTTGTTTCATAGCCCAGTTTTGTGTTCCGCCATTGTGCGCGCTTTTTGTTGGTTCCTGTTTTTAGTTTTAGTGTTAAAATAAAGATGTCTTTACCTTGACGCCGTTTCCACTCCATTCGCTTTGCACCTTGGGAAAACAACCCAAGACCTAGTCCAAGCATGACAGTTTGGACGATTCTCGTAAAGAAAATTTCGGATCTCCATTTCTTATTTGGCTGTCAAAGTGTAGTAACTTGTCGGAATACATCCTCAGCCTTCTTCAATCCAAGTGAGAGGCATTAATTATGATCTACAACAGGGGTCGGGAACCTTTTTGGCTGAGAGAGCCATGAAAGCCAAATATTTCAAAATGTATTTCCATAAGAGCCATATAATATTTTTTAACACTGAATACAACCAAATGCGTGCATTTTTAAGTAAGACCAACATTTTAAGAGTATAATAAGTATCTTATTCTTTTTAATAACACTGTTATTCTAAAAGTTAACCAATAATAAATAAAATACTTCTTTCCATTAATGCAACATCTTGAACAGGTGTGATAGAAAACAGAGGGTTGGATTAAAATGCATGAGAATGTTTTATAATTTGAACGTTATTTTTAACACTGTGATTACCAGCAGAAATATCAATTACTTATTGTGTTAAGCAATGTCAGCTTAGATTTATCTGAGAGCCAGATGCAGTCATCAAAAGAGCCGCATCTGGCTCTAGAGCCATAGGTTCCCTACCACTGATCTACAATAATGTAAAATGAGCAAGGAAATTCTGAAATAGCTGATCAGTCAATCATGTCGAGATTGGCACCCAGGCTTGTGATCACGGCGCCTCTATAAATAGTTTGTGTTCATTAACGCTTATAATAACAATATCACTAATACTTGGTTAGTACTAGTGATACAAAGTTGTGTTGTACTTGTGCAATGACAATAAAGACCTACCGACCTATTCAAGTCAAGGTGCTTTTTGGATGGTTATTTATTGGATTTTATGGGCGGAATAGAAGATCTCCCGTTGCTTGTATCCGGACACGTGACTGAGTACAAAAGAGGCTTAAATCTTCTGGCAAAAAGCAGATACGAGCAATAAAATCAAACTATCCAATGGAATAGATCCTTTTACTTTATCACAAAAAAAAACAATTTTGTCGTGTGATCAAGGATTGTTTGTCGGTGGAGTTCCCAAACATATGGAACTAACTTGGAAAAAGCATGGAGGTCTACAACTTCTTTGTGTGTGGCTGGGTTAAGGAAATTGATTTTAAGACTCTATGCAATAAATATGCATCATTTTTGCTCGGGTAAGGTTGCATTTCATAATATAACTTTGGGTCTATTGCCATAATTTTTGCTGTGGCACCCACCGATTCAGAGTAGTTTTTCCTTGTCTTTATGAAAATATAACTATAGATGTCAGCATTGTGTAAGTGCTAAAAAAAAAATGTATTTATGATTGTTACATTTGGTAAAAGTTTAACTCTTTTTCTCACATTAGTTTTCTTTTAATGTGATTTATTTTATTTTTTGAAACACTTGTAGCAATCATGTGTTTAAGAAATACAAATAACATCAAAATTGGGGCTGCGAATCTTTGGGTGTCCCATGATTCGATTCAATATCGATTCTTGTGGTCACGATTCGATGATATATCGATTTTTTTCGATTCCATTCGATTCTCGATTCAAAAACGATATTTTTCCGATTCAAAACGATTCAGTATTCATTCAATACATAGGATTTCAGCAGGATCTACCCCAGTCTGCTGAAATGCTTGCAGAGGAGTAGAACATTTTTTTTTTTTTAAAAAGCTTTTATAATTGTAAAGGACAATGTTTTATCAACTGATTGCAATATGTAAATTTGTTGTCACTATTAAATGAACCAAAAATCTGACTTACTTTATCTTTGTGAAAACATTGGACACAGTGTGTTGTCAAGCTTATGAGATGCGATGCAAGTGTAAGCCACTGTGACACTATTGCTCTTTTTTTTTTTTAATTTATAAATGTCTAATTATAATTTCAATGAGGGATTTTTAATCACTGCTATGCTGAAATTATAACTAATATTGATACTGTTGTTGATAATATTTATTTTTGTTTCACTACTTTTGGTTTGTTCTGTGTCGTGTTTGTGTCTCCTCTCAATTGCTCTGTTTATTGCAGTTCTGAGTGTTGCTGGGTCAGGTTTGGTTTTGGAATTGGATTGCATTGTTATGGTATTGCTGTGTATTGGTTTGTTGGATTGATTAAAAAATAATAATAATAAAAATCGAATTTTTAAAAATGAGAATCAATTCCGAATCGCACAACTTACTCGATTCGATTTGTATTGTAATCGATTTTTTCCCACACCCCTAATCAAGATAATACTTAAATGGAAAATAATAACCGTTAAAATTACATCGAGCAAACCTTTGACGAAGTGATCATTACGAACTCATGAATTCTTTGACTCTGCTCCCCTGGAATGGAGTGTGAGCTTTCTTTTCTTGTTGTTGTTTCGCAAAATCTTGTACTCTTCCTCCCTTTTTGATTAACTCTAGTGGAACTCTGAAGAAACACCAAAAGATTCGTACAGCCCAAAGCAGCACAAGCATACAATATTTTTTTGTCCGAGAAAAGCTATAATGAGATAAGATCCAGCACCCCCCGTGATCCCAAAGGGAATAAGCGGTAGAAAATGGATGGATGGATGTATAGTAGTCTGTTTATTTCAATTCTTATTTGTTTTTATCTTTATTACTACTTGTGTGATTTATTTTTATTCCATATTTGTTTCCACTACCGCACCCTTAAATTGGAGTCCTTAATCTTGTTATATGCAAATATCATGACAATAAATTCCATTATATTCTATCGATTTCGCATGTGAAAGATACTCATCCCCAAACAACAGCCATGTGGGTGTGGCGGCAGAAAAAGACTCCATCATTTCATTATCCCGATGAGTGAGCTTCTTTCTGTGAAGTGAACACAAGTCGTCACGCTCCAATAGCTGACAGCACAAACTCTACAACATTCCCCCACGTAAAACAGGCTCCTCTCAGTGCAAAGTCAGTCAAAGCGAGAAGCTTACACATCACAACCTCCTACAACCGTGACCTCCGCCCCCGTCATCCTCCAACTCTCTCCCTTTCTCCCTCTCGCTCATCCTTTCAGCGCAATCCTTCTTCTCCCTTTCTCCCCACTGCCTTCGATTGCCTCATCTGGCTCCCATGTGGCTTGCAAGTAAGCGGCTTAAACACCTACAGGGGGTGACATGGCGGCCCCACGCACCTCCAAATGCAGTCAGTGCGGGCGGGAGCATGCAGCCTTTCATCCATCTATTCTCTCCGTCCCGCTCTGCCTGGCATCGTGCGGTTAAGGCACAGCCAAGGCTGTCCCCTCGCATTAGCCCAGCTTGAGCCTGACAAGCCGCCATAACCCCCAGACCCACCTACGTCCCTCGTCTCCCCTCGCCTCGTCTTCTTCTCCGCTCAGCTCTGCCATGGGCACCCGTCCCCAATCTCCAAGGTGCTTACCACAAAAACGAGCGATAAGAGAGGGATAAGAGGATGATGGAGAGAGAAAAAGGGATTATGTAATAGGTATTTTTGAGAAACATGGTGCACATATTTACTGGATTGTCCATGGAGTCAATTGCTGCGGTGTGGAATGGGGTCGTGACCCTGCAGGGGTCAGCGTGGGTCGAATCCAACAGCGACACGCGACCCTGAAAGGTCATTAAAGGGACAGGGAGGTTGGATGGGGTGGGGGGGACCTCTTTCCCCCCCGCCAACAGAAAGGAAAAGTAGAAAAGATGAGAGGTCATATTATTGTAGCATAGCAACCCAGGTTGGAGTGTGGGCTGGTGCGAGCAACACTATATAACGTTGCTGAGAGGTTAGACGGCAGGAGGAACCTTTCAAGATGGATGTGGAAAGAGAGGTGCACTTTATGCGCACAGGAGGGGGAGGGAAGCCAGCAGAGGGGGTGGGGGAGTGCGTGGAAAGAAAATAGCCCATCATCCCATCTTCCTCCACCCTCCTCCTCATCCTCCTCCTATCTTTCTTTCCCTCCCTTCTCTCCCTGCGCTCTGAGCATCATTAAAACAAGCAGAGTTGTGTTCCGAGCACTTAGACAGTGACCTCCACGATAAGAAGACGCTCCCGCTTCGGGGGAGAGGTCATTTTGTGCTGCGTACTCATTTTTTTATTATTTTTTGGAACTCTTTTTTTCTTTTTCTTAACTCCTACTACTTTCAATGGAGGAGTAAATGAGATTATGAAGGGGTTCACATGCACTGAGAGGAGATTCAAGGAAATGTATTGACATACCGGCACACATGAGATGGCACGGACTACTTAAAGGCCTACTGAAACCCACTACTACCCACCACGCAGTCTGATAGTTTATATATCAATGATGAAATATTAACATTGCAACACATGCCAATACGGCCTTTTTAGTTTACTAAATTGCAATTTTAAATTTCCTGGGAGTTTCTTCTTGAAAATGTCGCGTAATGATGACGTGTACGCGCGATGTCACGGACTGTTAGGAAATATGAGCGCTGCACACACACACAGCTAAAAGTCGTCTGCTTTAACTGCATAATTATAAAGTATTTTGGAGATCTGTGTTGCTAAATCTTTTGCAATTTGTTCAATTAATATTAGAGAAGTTAAAGTAGAAAGATGGAGTTGGGAAGCTTCAGCCTTTAGCCACACAAACACACGGTGATTCCTTGTTTAAAATTCCCGAAGGTGAAACTTTACTATGGATCAGAGCGGTCAAGCGAACATGGATCCCGACCGAATTTCAACCAGCAGGTTTCGGTGAGAAAATTGTGGTAAAAAGTCGCTTCTTAGCTGACCTTGCGCCGTCCATAAAGCTGCCGTCGACTTCCCTGAGACACTGGCCTCAAGACACCCGTGGACACACACCTCCGACTATCAGGTACTATTAAACTCACTAAAACACTAGCAACACAATAGAAAGATAAGGGATTCCCCAGAATTATCCTAGTAAATGTGTCTAAAAACATCTGAAACCGTCCCAATGCAATCGCGTTTTTTTTTTTTTCTATTCCGTCGCTATATCCTCAAACACAAATCTTTCATTCTCGCTCAAATTAATGGGGGAATTGTCGTTTTCTCGGTCCGAATAGCTCTTTTTGTTGGAGGCTCCCATTAAAAACAATGTGAGGAGCCATCAACGGGTGACATCATCGTCTGCGACTTCCGGTAAAGGCAAGGCTTTTCTGTTAGCGACCAAAAGTTGCGAACTTTTATCGTGGATGTTCTCTACTAAATCCTTTCAGCAAAAATATGGCAATCTCGCGAAATGATCAAGTATGACACATAGAATGGACCTGGTATCCCCGTTTAAATAAGAAAATGTCATTTCAGTAGGCCTTTAATGATAAACTTAGACATAACCCCATGTTGGGGCAGCATGGCTTGGATGGTAGAGCAGCCCGCCAGCAGTTTGAGGGTTCCTAGTTCGGTGAATAAATGTTTGGTGGTGGTCAGATGGTCCGTAGGTGCAAATTGATCTACCCCAGGGCAGCTGTGGCTACAAAAGTAACTTACCACCATGTGAATGTGGAAGGACTGAAGGATGGGTTCTCAATTCTCTGTGACGCATTATATACTGTAAAATCCGGGTATTTAAGCCACACCCACCAAATTTCAGAATAAATAAATATTTTTACACATATTTGCTGCAGCAGAACATAAGCCGCAAAGTATATACTGGTACAAAAGATTTTGTAAATGTTTTTTTATATACCCTAATTTTTTTTTTCTCCAAAAAGTGCCTGTACCAAGGCAGCAAAACGGCTGATCAAACACAACAGAAGTCATCGTCATGGACCCGCTAGCTGCGGTAGCTAGCTCTTTAATCATCTTAACAGACTCAATAACCACGCTGTGACGTTTTGGTTTATTTACAAAACTGAATCAATACAAAAAGATGCCACTGTAAGTTTGAGTTTGTATCGAACATGCAAGCATACAACATGATACATAAAAATTTCCAGTCTCTCCTTTCAACATGTTCGAAAAGGAGTAGGAAGAAGCAGAGCTTATTTAATCCTACCCCTTTTCTTTTACATAACAGTTGCTAAAACTTTTGTTCACTTCCTGTTCTCAATTTATTCACAATATATTCCATAAGTATCACAATAAAAATGAATAATTACATAATTGGTGACGTAAGTTATATTCCATACAATGAGATAAGTACGATTATTTTGAGAATGAAAGAAGGGATGGATGAATGAATTCAGAATGTTTATCATGATTCTTCTTCTTTGTACTTTGTAAACACTTTAAGTTTGAAGAGTTTCTTGAAGTGGATCGTATTAGTACATTGTTTGTTTGCTTTGCTTAATCCATTCAATAATTTAATTCCACATACTGATATAATGAAGGTCTTAAGTGTTGTACGTGCATACAAATGTTTTAAATTACATTCTTCTCTAAGATTATATTTCTCCTCTTTTGTTGAGAGGAATTGTATATTCTTGGGTAGCAGGTTATAGTTTGCTTTGTGTATAATTTTAGCTGTTTGCAATTTCACTACGTCATGGAATTTCAGTATCTTTGATTCAATAAATAAAGGGTTTGTATGTTCTCTATATCCAACATTATGTATTATTCTAACTGTTGATAATAGTTAATAATACAGCGAACAGGAAAAATTAAGCTGTCCTTTTTTTCACAATGTTTCGGAGAATAAACTGAAGGACCTCACCATTGGAAATATTGTTCATGTTTCAGGCCTACTGAAATGAGATTGTCTTATTTAAACGGGGATAGCAGGTCAATTCTATGTGTCATACTTGATCATTTCACGATATTGCCATATTTTTGCTGAAAGGATTTAGTAGAGAATATCGACGATAAAGTTCGCAACTTTTGGTGCTGATAAAAAAGCCTCGCCTTTACCGAAAGTCGCAGACGATGACGTCACAAGGGTGAGGGCCCCTCACGTCCTCACATTGTTTTTAATGGGAGCCTCCAGCAGCAAGAGCTATTCGGACAGAGAAAACGACAATTTCCCCATTAATTTGAGCGAGGATGAAAGATTTGTGGATGATGATATTGATAGCGAAGGACTAGAAAAAATAAATAAATAAAGTTTAAAAAAAAAAGGCGATTGCATTGGGATGGATTCAGATGTTTTTAGACACATTTACTAGGATAATTCTGGGAAATCCCTTATCTTTCTAATGTGTTGCTAGTGTTTTAGTGAGTTAAATAGTACCTGATAGTCAGAGGTGTGTGTCCACGGGTGTCTTGAGGCCAGTGTCTGATGGAAGTCACGGCAGATACATGGACGGCGCAAACTCCACAGATCTCCGATAAGAGGCGACTTTTTACCACAATTTTCTCACCGAAACCTGCCGGTTGACAAGTGGTCGGGATCCATAGTAAAGCTTCACCTCCGGGAATTTTAAACAAGGAATCACCGTGTGTTTGTGTGGCTAAAGGCTAAAGCTTCCCAACTCCATCTTTCTACTTTGACTTTTCCATTATTAATTGAACAAATTGAAAAGGTTCAGCAACACAGATGTCCAGAATACTGTTTAAATGCGCAATGAAAAGAGATGACTTTTAGTCGCAAGTGGTGCTGCGCTAATATTTCCTGACAGTCTGTGACAACACGCGCACGCGTCATCATTCCGCGACGTTTTCAACAGGATACTTTGCGAGAAATTAAAAATTGCAATTTAGTAAACTAAACCGGCCGTATTGGCATGTGTTGCAATGTTAATATTTCATCATTGATATATAAACTATCAGACTGCGTGGTCGGGAGTAGTGGGTTTCAGTAGGCCTTTAATAATTAATAAGTTAATAATACTAAGACATTCTTTTGAAAGTGTTTGCACATTGGCTAATGCTAACGACTTTAGCTTGATTACATTACAATAGCACATGCAGATGTGCGTTAAAACGCTCCTACAGACATCACATATGGGATGATACAGTAATTATGAATTGTTTTAGTTTTATTGTAAAACTTGCTGCCATTGATTGGTGTGATGAATGAAGAATCCTTTCAAGCAGAAACATTCCGGTTCAAGGCATTAAAAACCATCCCTCCATCCATTATCTACCGCTTATTCCCTTTTGGGGTGGCGGGTGGTGCTGGCCTCTATCTCAGCTGCAATCGGGCGGAAGGCGGGGTACACCCTGGATAAGTCGCCACCTCATCGCAGGGGCAACACAGATAGACAGACAACATTCACACTCACATTCACACACTAGGGCCAATTTAGTGTTGCCAATCAACCTATCCCCAGGTGCATGTCTTTGGAGGTGGGAGGAAGCCGGAGTACCTGGAGGGAACCCACGCATTCTCGGGGAGTGCAAACTCCACACAGAAAGATCCCGAACCTGGGATTGAACCCAGGACTGCAGAACCTTTGTATTGTGAGGTAGACGCACTAACCCCTCTACCACCGTGAAGCCCAGGCATTAAAATAAGAAGTATATTTTCAGCCAGCAACACCTGCAGTGAACTTTGTCATCCAAAAGATGGCGCCACAGCACAAATAATAACACACATTTTCAGTGTCTGTCGAAAACTATATGATGAACACTCAAGATTATTGCCGTTAGCTAAGAAAAATCTATAAATTAGCCAAACCCTTTTATAAGCCACAGGATTCAAAGTGTACGAAAAAAGTAGCTACCTGTAGTCTGGAAAATGTAGTAAGTTATTTTTATGTTGACAAATGAGCTCTAAGGGCATTTTTCATATCATTCCCTGTCACTTTCTCTATTTTGACCAACTTTTATGTCAAATGCTGAGAGATCATCTCAGGTCATTTCTATCAAAGAACACATACATCAGGATCCAAAGCATCTTTTCATCATCAGACTTCAAGTCCACTGAGCGAAATGAGGACTTCTTCCTCGCTGCATTTCGCCTTCAAACACAAACAACATGTGCAAGGAACACGTGCAAAAACTGCATATTCTTTTTAATCTTGTGTACATCCTTTCCGTCCAATCCCCTCCCGACATTTGACTTCATCAATTCACTCTGCCTTCCCTTCCTGGCTGCCTTATCACCAATAAGAGTATCCAATGGCAAACTTCGAAGTTGCTTTTTTTTGCTCTGAGACGACTCATCGTTTCTCTTGATTCTGATTTTAGTGTCACGAAGGAGCACCTTAACACATAATGTTGTCTCACACCTTGTGGCAAATATTCCTTTGTAAGGACACCCCCCACACAGCTCCCAGCCCTTGTCTACACCTGTTAGAGATAGTGTTCTTTCAGCCGCAGGCTCTGCTTTCAATACAAGCAAGGCTGGGATGGCACAGGCGGCACACAGCTGTTCCCCACAGTAAATTGATAGCGAAAGGGTCGTGGATATTTTTATGTCAGTCGTAGATTTTTGAGCTGCTTTTTTCTTCTTCCTGAATGTGACCAATTACACTGCGGTGGTCCTCAGCAGGGGGGTGCGTGCCGGGGGTGCGGATCATTGCTCGACTTCAAAAAGTGCACCTAAAATTCGTTTAAAATCAGTTTAAAAGCGAGCTGTCAAAAAGGAGTTTTGTTTAACTTTCTAGATTGTTTCACTGACAAAAAAAGGCTGAATACATCTTCATTAATTTGATTCAGTCACACTAGGGTGGAAAATGAAGCACTGCAAGAGGAACCAGCTAAAGTTGGCCATGTTTTTGTCCACAACGTTATTGTTGGTTGTAGATTGTAAAATGTAAAACAAATCTTGGGATTTCACAGCATTTAACAGTATTTTTCAAAGAAAATAATGTAATCAAAATGTGTTGTAACATTATAGAATAGAATAGAAAGTACTTTATTGATCCCTGGGGGAAATTCAGCACCACAGTTTGCTCACAATAGACAATAATAATAATAAATAATATATATTATATATGTAATATATGAATAGTATAAATATATTCCACATATATTCTACATTTAAGTGCAGTCAAGAAGGAACATATGCATTATACAGTCTGATGGCTGTCGGTATGAAGGACCTCCTGTGTCGTTCCGTGTTGCATTTAGGGAGTCTGAGCCTTCCACTGAATGTCCTCATTCTCTCCGCAAGGTGCAAGTGTAGTGGGAGGGAGGTGCTTGGACCCAAATGGGGTGGACTCTGTTTTACTCAAATGTAGTGACAGTTTGTTATCGGAAAGCCAGAGACAAAGATTACTTAGTTCAGTGCTGAGTGCACTTTTAACCTTCAATTTGTCCCTGTCTGAGGCCAGGATAGCATAATCGTCCTCGAACAGGAACAAATTGCTGTTGCACGCTGATTTCATGTTGTTAATGTAAATCAAGAATAACAATGGTCTCAGAATGCTACCCTGTGGGACACCACAGCTCCCCTTGAGGGGACAGGAAAAATATCCGTTCACCTCGATCACCTGTTCTCTATCCTCAAGATAAGATTTCATCCAGTTTGTGGCTGAGCTGTCAAAACTGATTGCCCTCAACTTGTTTAACAGTATTGAGTGGCTAACTGTGTCGAATGCCTTTTGAAGGTCCAGCATAACCATTGCTTGATGTAGCATATCTCTTGCCTGATGTAGTCAGTTAGGTACAGTGGGCATGTATTGCTCCAATGTGATTTTTTGAATCTTGGTTGAAATTCGAATAGGAGCTCACAATTTGATAAATATCTATTTGCTCATATATTAACTTCCTTATAAGCAAGGGAGTAGGTTTGATTTGGAGATTGGTGGGGACACAAAAGTGCTCCAAGGCAGCACTCTGAAATTTTACTTTTTTTTTTTTTTACTTTAGCAATCATAATTTCATGTCATGCAGATGTTATAGGGTAAAGCAACTAAAATGAAAGCAAAGGAGACAACTTGGAAGAGTTCTCATCTTTACTCTTTAGTGTAGGGCTGTAGTGCAACTGTGCATCATACTGTCAATTAACATAGCCTACTGTCCATCAACAACATCAGAAATACATTCATGCAATACAACATTGTAAATAAACATAAATGAACTGAATGAATGAAATAAGTTTATTTCGGTCTTATAATCAATCAAATCAATCAACCATTTTGTGTGATCAGTTTTACCCACCGTGCGTAGTGCTCCAGACTATAATTGATAGCTGTGGTCTCACACAAATAATAAATGAACCCACATCGCAACGGTAATACGATAGACCTAGTGCTTGTCAGGGGTATCACCGTTTCCAAAGTTACGATACTCCCGTATACTAAAGTATTGTCCGATCATTACCTTATAAAATTCGAGGTTCGGACGCGTGTTCGTCAAACTAATAATAATAATAACTGCTATAGGCAGCCGCAACATTAATACGGCCACAACGACAACTCTTGCTGACCTACTGCCCTCGGTAATGGCACCATTCCCAAAATATGTGGGCTCTATTGATAACCTCACTAACAACTTTAAGGACGCCCTGCGCGAAACCATTGATAACATAGCACCGCTAAAGTTAAAAAAGGCTCCAAAAAAGCGTACCCCGTGGTTTACAGAAGAAACTAGAGCTCAGAAATTATTATGTAGAAAGCTGGAACGCAAATGGCGCACGACTAAACTTGAGGTGCACCATCAAGCATGGAGTGATGGTTTAATAACTTATAAACGCATGCTTACCTTAGCTAAAGCTAAATATTACTCAAATCTCATCCACCGTAATAAAAACGATCCTAATTTTTTGTTTAGTACAGTAGCATCGCTAACCCAACAAGGGACCCCCTCCAGTAGCTCCACCCACTCAGCTGATGACTTTATGCAATTCTTTAGTAAGAAAATTGAAGTCATTAGAAAGGAGATTAAAGACAATGCGTCCCAGCTACAACTGGGTTCTATTAACACTGATACGATGGTATATACGGCGGATACTGCCCTCCAAAATAGTTTCTCTCGTTTTGAGGAAATAACATTAGAGGAATTGTTACAACGTGTAAATGGAATAAAACAAACATGTTTACTTGACCCTCTTCCTAGGAAACTGATCAAGGAGCTCTTTGTATTATTAGGTCCATCAGTGCTAAATATTATAAACTTATCACTTTCCTCGGGCACTGTTCCCCTAGCATTCAAAAAAGCGGTTATTCATCCTCTTCTTAAAAGACCTAACCTCGATCCTGACCTCATGGTAAACTACCGACCGGTGTCTCACCTTCCCTTTATTTAAAAAATCCTCGAAAAAATAGTTGCAGAGCAGTTAAATGAACACTTAGCGTCTAACAATCTATGTGAAACCTTTCAATCCGGTTTCAGGGCAAATCACTCCACGGAGACAGCCCTCGCAAAAATTACTAATGATCTATTGCTAACGATGGATTCTGATGCGTCATCTATGTTGCTGCTCCTCGATCTTAGCGCTGCTTTCGATACCGTCGATCATAATATTTTATTAGAACGTATCAAAACACGAATTGGTATGTCAGACTTAGCCCTGTCTTGGTTTAACTCTTATCTTACTGATAGGATGCAGTGCGTCTCCCATAACAATGTGACCTCGGACTACGTTAAGGTAACGTGTGGAGTTCCCCAGGGTTCGGTCCTTGGCCCTGCACTCTTCAGCATCTACATGCTGCCGCTAGGTGACATCATACACAAATACGGTGTTAGCTTTTACTGTTATGCTGATGACACCCAACTCTACATGCCCCTAAAGCTGACCAACACGCCGGATTGTAGTCAGCTGGAGGCGTGTCTTAATGAAATTAAACAATGGATGTCCGCTAACTTTTTGCAACTCAACGCCAAAAAACGGAAATGCTGATTATCGGTCCTGCTAGACACCGACCTCTATTTAATAATACAACTGTAACATTTGACAACCAAACAATTAAACAAGGCGACACGGTAAAGAATCTGGGTATTATCTTTGACCCAACTCTCTCCTTTGAGGCACACATTAAAAGCGTTACTAAAACGGCCTTCTTTCATCTCCGTAATATCGCTAAAATTCGCTCCATTCTGTCCACTAAAGACGCTGAGATCATTATCCATGCGTTTGTTTCGTCTCGCCTCGACTACTGTAACGTATTATTTTCGGGTCTCCCCATGTCTAGCATTAAAAGATCACAGTTGGTACAAAATGCGGCTGCTAGACTTTTGACAAGAACAAGAAAGTTTGATCACATTACGCCTGTACTGGCTCACCTGCACTGGCTTCCTGTGCACTTAAGATGTGACTTTAAGGTTTTACTACTTACGTATAAAATACTACACGGTCTAGCTCCATCCTATCTTGCCGATTGTATTGTACCATATGTCCCGGCAAGAAATCTGCGTTCAAAGGACTCCGGCTTATTAGTGATTCCCAAAGCCCAAAAAAAGTCTGCGGGCTATAGAGCGTTTTCCGTTCGGGCTCCAGTATTCTGGAATGCCCTCCCGGTAACAGTTCGAGATGCCACCTCAGTAGAAGCATTTAAGTCTCACCTTAAAACTCATTTGTATACTCTAGCCTTTAAATAGACTCCCTTTTTAGACCAGTTGATCTGCCGTTTCTTTTCTTTTTCTTCTATGTCCCACTCTCCCTTGTGGAGGGGGTCCGGTCCGATCCGGTGGCCATGTACTGCTTGCCTGTGTATCGGCTGGGGACATCTCTGCGCTGCTGATCCGCCTCCGCTTGGGATGGTTTCCTGCTGGCTCCGCTGTGAACGGGACTCTCGCTGCTGTGTTGGATCCGCTTTGGACTGGACTCTCGCGACTGTGTTGGATCCATTATGGATTGAACTTTCACAGTATCATGTTGGACCCGCTCGACATCCATTCCTTTCCTCCTCTCCAAGGTTCTCATAGTCATCATTGTCACCGACGTCCCACTGGGTGTGAGTTTTCCTTGCCCTTGTGTGGGCCTACCGAGGATGTCGTAGTGGTTTGTGCAGCCCTTTGAGACACTAGTGATTTAGGGCTATGTAAGTAAACATTGATTGATTGATTGATGTTATATGTATACAATTATGCACATTTACACACGAAAGAAAAGAAAAAGAATGACCAAAAAATGAATAGGCTGAAGCCAAAGCTTATATTTGCTTATCCTATACCTTCACTGAAGATTAGATTGCCTGGAACATCAACATAAAAAATTTAAAAAAAATCAATGGGATGAAAGTAATTGTTACAATATTTTATAATTTTCAATTATTTCACCTTTCAATGTTTTCTTAAACCTTACCAAAGAAATGCATGTCTTCAGCTCATCACTGAGCTTCTTCCACCATTTAACTCCTAAAACTGTAAAACATTTGTATTTTATATTTGTTCTCGCTTTACCTATTTCAAAAATCCAATTCCCCATAAATTATAGTTTTCTCCTCTTAAATGCAGCCCTTTGAGACACTAGTGATTTAGGGCTATATAAGTAAACATTGATTAATTGATTGAATGAAATAGCCTGAGAATACAAGCTGGAAGGCTGTTGTTCTTTACACGAAACATAATTTCCATTGTTTTTAAAAACACAATGCCTGAAAATTTTAATACATTTGAACTCATAAATAATGGATTGGTATGTTCATAGTAGCAGGCTTTGTGTATTATTCTAATGACCCTTTTTTGAAGTTGTATTATTGGATCTATGTTCGTTTTATAAACATTTCCCCAAATTTCAACACAATACGTTGAATATGGAAAAATAAAAGAATAATACAACATATGCAGGCATGTCTTATTCAGCATGTGTCTTACTTTATGAAGAATAGCAATAGATTTGGATATTTTTTCCTTTAAATATTCAATATGCGGTTTCCAACACAGTTTATGATCAATTATTATTCCCAAGAATTTAGTTTCATGTACTCTATCAATTTCCACTTGATTTAATTTTAAGTTTGCTTCACAATTTGTCCTTGCACAACTAAACACCATAAATTAAATGTTCTTATCATTTATTGATAACTTATTAATATCAAACCATTTTTTTTAGCTGAATTAACTTAACCTCTATTATCCTCAACACTTCCTTCAAGTCTTCTCCTGAACAATATACATGTGTATCATCTGCAAAAATAATAAATTTAAATTTATTAGATACTGAACAAATATCCTTTAGGTAGAGTATAAATAACTTAGGTCCCAATACCGAGCCTTGTGGAACCCCACAAGTTACTCTTCTTGGCTGTGATTTAGTCTTATTAATTTCCACATATTGAGATCCGTTACTTAAATAACTACTTAACTACTGTTGCGAAACACCTCTTATGCCATAGTTTTCCAATTTCTGCAGAAGTAAGGAATGATGGATTGTGTCAAAAGCCTTACATAAGTCAATAAATACTCCAATGGTGTGCTGCTTTTTTTCTATTGCTGTAGCTATGTTTTCTAAAAAGTCCCTCACTGCGAGGGATGTAGATCGATTACTCCTGAAGCCATACTGATGGTCATTCAATAGCTCATGTTTGTCGATAAACTTGTCAAGTATATACACAAATAATTTCTCAAGAATTTTTGCAAATTGAGGTAGTAAGGACAAAGGTCTGTAATTTGAGACCATATGTTCATCACCATTTTTATAAATTGGAATAACTTTTGCGATTTTCATTTTGTCAGGAAAAATTCCAGTTGATAGAGATTTATTGCATATATAAGTAAACGGCTTCAGGACACAATCCATCACTTCTTTAACAAGTGACATATCCACGTTGTTACCATCGACAGATTTTTTATTTTTAAACTTTCTGACCACTTCTGACACATCACTTTCACAAACTCCACCAAGAAATATTGAATTGTTTATGTGAGATACAGGCTTTAACTTTTTCTCATGTTTCATTTTTAAATTAATATTTTTTGCCAAATTTAGGCCAACATTCACAAAAAACTTACTGAATTCCTCAGCTATTTCTTCTATATTTTCAATAATTGAGTTGTCATCTTTTACCAGATATGCTGGTAAAAGATGTCATAGTATTAAGCACATGCCAGGTTTCAATGATATTATTTTTATGTTTATGCAGCAATTGTTCATAATAGTTTTTTTTGTTGCAGCCTCATGATACATGTCAATCTGTTTTTATACTTTTTATATTTGTCCTCATTTTCCTTTGTTCGATTCTTAATAAATTCCTCGTAAAGTCTTCTTTTTTTTTTTTTTTTTACAGGCTTTTACTAAACCCCTTGTTATCCATGGTTTCTCACTCTTTTTAGTATTTTGCTTATATTCTCTCATTGGACAATGATGGTCATAAAGTGTCAGAAATATATCCAGGAATGTATCGTATGCTTCATTAGTATCCTCCACAAAAACATTTTGCCAGTCTTGATTTAAAAGATCAGCCTTGAATGCATTAACTGCTTCTGCTCCCTCGCTAGCAACTAGCATGTCGGCTAGCTTTTACAAGCAGAAGGAGTGACAGCGGGGACAGCCAATCAGACGTAAGTTAGCATGAAAGTGGCAACCAATCAGGGAGTGGTATTTAGCTTAGAGGAGGGACTTCTAGCAGGGACCGACATTTAACCCTTTCTGTGCCATAATCATTGACTAAACATTACGGGCAGCGCTTGTATTGATAGTGACTACACAGTAGCGGCTGGATATTGGTAGGGACGTGTCCCTAGCGTCCCTACCCAATTCTACGCCCTTGCTTATAACCTTTGAGATGGAGCAAAGGATGGAAACAGGGCGGTAGTTTCCTTTTTTATGCAGAGGTGATATTCTTGCGAGCTTGAATTCTTGTAGGATATGACACTGACTGATAGACAAGTTGGTGATATGAACAGCAATTGGTCTGGTCTGATGTCAAAATCAAATCAATGACGTTTTAAGCAGAAGGAAACACCTGTGTGAATCGAGTGATCAGCTGTTTCAATCTATGTAGCTTACAATAATTACTGAAGGATTTGTAGATAAGAGTATCATTTTTCAGGATGTTGGTGCTCCAATCACCGATCAGTATCACTTCCAAATTGCCTAAAGCAGTTGATTTCTTGTTTAGCTGTTCATAAAATGAGTTTTGAGTTCGGGGTCTGTACAGGGAGCCAATTAACAGTGGTTTGGTTTAGGGGAAAATGATATCAAGCCACATTGCTTCTTTATCACTTTGCTCCACATCATCCCGTACATTAAAACAGATATCAGATTTTACATACGTACAAACCCCTCCCCCACTTCGATTTCTGTCCCTTCTGACTACTGTGGAATTGACATTTTCTATGTCAGAGTCCTCAATAGAACTATCAAGACTGGTCTCGAAAAAGGACAGAATTCCCAACTTACCATTTCCAAAGATCAGTCTGAGTTTGTCAATGTTACAGGGAGAAGATTGCTTACATTAATGTGGATTATATGCAGTCCTCTGTCAGATAAAATGTTTTCCATGTCTTGTGACAACAATGATTCTTTTCCAGCGGTTGCGTGGTTGAGCGCCGTCGAAGAAATTACTCCATTATTGTCTGTCGCGCCATTGTTCGTGTCGTTGTTATTGTCCCTGTAGTGGCTCGTCATAGTGGGCGAGACCATTGTTGTTGTGGGGAGTGTCCATGACGAGGGTTCTCATTTTGTCAGCCTAAAGCCTATTGCGAGATGCAGCCGATCTACTGGTTGACCCACGGGGCAGCGTCCCTGGGTTGTTCCATGATGATGGGTGTCTCGGTACCGGGGGTCGTGTCGTTTTTTTGCCCGTCGTTCTGGTCTCGTGCGTCTCCTCTACTCTGGGTGCTTGGGTACTCCTTTGTTATGCAGTTGGGATCACTTCCCCCACTACGGCGCTAGCATTGTTGTTAGCATTAACTATGCTGATCTATGCCCGGTCCGCTGGTTTCATTTCTGTTGAAAACAAATTTACCAATGAAAATGGGCCTGGACATGGATGTATGTCTCCCAATAATAACAGGCAGAATGAGATAACAATTCGAACATCCATTCGACTCGCCATCCGCTTCTTCCTGCTTTCTTTTTGTGGTGCGTTGAGTCGGGCTATTGTGGGCTGGCTCAGGGTGGAGGACAGAGTAAAACAACTTGCACTGAGCCTAGTCTATAAAATCCGCTACACCTCCCTGATACCGAAGTACATGTCAAACTACTTCCTTAACGTAAATGACCGCCATAACCACAACACCACGGGGAGCTCCACAAACCACGTTAAACCCAGATTCCGATCTAACACAGGTCTTAACTCAATCTCCTTCTATGCCACATCAATATGGAATGCACTCCTAACAGGTGTAAAAGAAAGTGCATCTCTATCCTCCTTCAAAACCGCACTAAAAGAAACACTTACAGGTAACTTCAACCCGAGACTAACACACTCCCCCCTCCACATCCCACCTCCACGGATTGTATATAATCAAATGTAAATAATCTAATGTATATACTTGTTCTCATGCTTTCTGATCTCACTATGTTCACTGCTCGCTGTACATATCCTACCAAGTCAGACCCCCCACCCCCCTCCACATCCCACCCCATGGATTGTAAATAATGTGAATAATTTAATGTATATACTCTGATGATTAACTTATGTGATGACTGCATTATGCTGATAGTATATATTTGTACCATGAATTGATTTACATGGACCCGACTTAAACAAGTTGAAAAACTTATTCAGCTGTTACCATTAGTGGTCAATTGTACGAAATATGTACTGTACTGTACACTCTACTAATAGAAGTTTCAATCAATCAATCAATTAATCAATCAGAACCGGGCAGACGTGTTGTGAAGGACTGCTTTACCGAGTGTTTTTGTAATTCCGTCGTCGTAGAATGAATGTAGAAGTTAGGGAAGGTTTCCATAGCTTCACCTACTTGTTTGGACTCATTTTCCTTCACATTTCTCCAGTTACTAAGTGCGTTTACGATGTGAATAATCGTGAGAAAGAATCGGATGGTGAGCGCTGGTGAAAAATGTCTGCTTGCTATGGCCTGGACTCTTAACCGGGGGGTCCCTACATCTGCGGTCCCTTCCAGGGTTTCAGGTTGTTCCCATTGGGTTGAGTTTTTTCTTGCCCTGATGTGAGCCGAGGATGTTGTTGTGGCTTGTGCAGCCCGATGAGACATTTGTGATTAAAGGCTAATGAAGTAAACTTTGATATACTGTAAATATCCAAACCCCGTTTCCATGTGAGTTGGAGAATGGTGTTAGATGTAAATATAAATGGAATACAATGATTTGCAAATCCTTTTCAACCCATATTCAGTTGAATATGCTACAAAAGACAACATATTTGATGTTCAAACTGACAATCTTTTTTTTTTGCAAATAATAATTAACTTAGGGTTTCACGGTGGCAGAGGGGTTAGTGCATCTGCCTCACAATACGAAGGTACTGAGTAGTCAGGGATCTTTCTGTGTGGAGTTTGCATGTCCTCCCCGTGAATGCGTGGGTTCCCTCTGGGTACTCCGGCTTCCTCCCACTTCCAAAGACATAAACCTGGGGATAGGTTTGGTGGAAACACTAAATTGGCCCTAGCGTGTCAATGTGAGTGTGAATGTTGTCTGTCTATCTCTGTTGGCCCTGCGATGAGGCGGCGACTTGTCCAGGGTGTACCCCGCCTTCCGCCAGATTGTAGCTGAGATAGGCACCAGTGCCCCCCGCGATCCCATACGGGAATAAGCGGTAGAAATGGATGGATGGATGGATAATTAACTTAGAATTTCATGGCTGAAACAAAGTAGTTGGGAAAGGGCATGTTCACCACTGTATTACATCACCTATTCTTTTAAGAACACTCAAAAAACGTTTGGGAACTGAGGAAACTAATTGTTGAAGCTTTGAAAGTGGAATTATTTCCCATTCTTGTTTTATGTAGAGCTTCAGTCGTTCAACAGTCCGGGGTCTCCGCTGTCGTATTTCACGCTTCATAATGCGCCACACATTTTCGATGGGAGACAGGTCTGGACTGCGGGTGGGCCAGGAAAGTACCTGCACTCTTTTTTTTACGAAGCCACGCTGTTGTAACACGTGCTGAATGTGGCTTGACATTGTCTTGCTGAAATAAGCAGGGGCGTCCATGAAAAAGACAGTGTTTAGATGGCAGCACATGTTGTTCCAAAAGCTGTAGGTACCTTTCAGCATTAATGGTGCCTTCACAGATGTGTAAGTTACCCATGCCTTGGGCACTAATGCACCCCCATACCATCACAGATGTTGGCTTTTGAACTTTGCGTCGATAACAGCCTGGATAGTTTGCTTCCCCTTTAGTCTGGATGACACGATGTCGAATATTTCCAAAAACAATTTCAAATGTGGACTCGTCAGACCACAGAATACTTTTCCACTTTGCATCAGTCCATCTTAGAGGATCTCGGGCCAAGAGAAGCCGGCGGCATTTCTGAATGTTGTTGATAAATGGCTTTGCTTTGCATAGTAGAGCTTTAACTTGGAATTACAGATGTAGCAAGAAACTGTATTTAGTGACAGTGGTTTTCTGAAGTGTTCCTGAGCACATGTGGTCATATCCTTTAGAGATTGATGTCGGTTTTTGATACAGTGCCTTCTGAGGGATCGAAGGTCACGGTCATTTAATGCTGTTTTCTGGCCATGCCGTTTACGTGGAGTGATTTCTCCAGATTCTTTGAACCATTTGATGATATTATGGACCATAGATGTTGAAATCCCTAAATTTCTTGCAATTGCACTTTGAGAAACGTTGTTCTTAAACTGTTTGACTATTTGCTCACGCAGTTGTGGACAAATGGGTGTACCTCGCCCCATCCTTTCTTGTGAAACACTGAGCATTTTTTGGGAAGATGTTTTTATACCCAATCATGGCACCCACCTGTAGCAACAAACTGTATTTAGTGACAGTGGTTTTCTGAAGTGTTCCTGAGCCCATGAGGTGATATCCTTTTAGAGATTGATGTCTGTTTTTGATACAGTGCCATCTGAGGGATCGAAGGTCGCGGTCATTTAATGTTGTTTTCTGGCCATGCTGTTTACATGGAGTGATTTCTCCAGATTCTCTGAACCATTTGATGATATTATGGGCCGTAGATGTTGAAATCCCTAAATTTCCTGCAATTGCACTTTGAGAAACGTTGTTCTTAAACTGTTTGACTATTTGCTCACGCAGTTGTGGACAAAGGGGTGTACCTCGCCCCATCCTTTCTTGTGAAAGACTGAGCATTTTTTGGAAGCTGTTTTTATACCCAATCAGGGCGCCCACCTGTTCCCAATTAGCCTGCACACCTTTGGGATGTTCCAAATAAGTGTTTGATGAGCATTCCTAAACTTTATCAGTATTTACTGCTACCTTTCCCAACTTCTTTGTCACGTGTTGCTGGCATCACATTCTAAAGTTAATGATTATTTGCAAAAAAAAAAAAGTTTATCAGTTTGAACATCAAATAGGTTGTCTTTGTAGCATATTCAACTGACTATGAGTATAAAATGATTTGCAAATCATTGTATACTATTTATATTTTCATCTAAAACAATTTCCCAACTCATATATATATATATATATAAACCACCAACAATATGTAATTTAAGTTTCGTAACCTGTACAAAAACCAAGCTGTCGTGACATTGTTATTGTAAGAGCAAACACTGAGGAACACCCATGACATGCTGCGTGTATCAGGATCAATATTAACATGAGACTCACTTGAAAGACAATTCTCTGTGGTTCAGCTGGCTGGCGACATTGTTTTTGGTTTGCTTTGGGTAAACACGCCATTTATGTCAAAAAGGCCTGGCTCCAAATCTTGAATTTGCAGCTTCGAGTGACTTTCACCGTCTGCTCCAAAGTTTCACCCTCTTCTTTGTGCTGGCTTATAGAAGCAGCAGGTCCTCCTTTGTTCATTCAGATTCAACAAGATAAGGTTGTGAATCCTCATTTGTCCAAAAATAGTCATCTTCATTGTCTGTTATGATTAGAACACACACAAACATTTTGTATCTGGAGGTAGGAACACACATGTTTGGACGTGCGATGCTATGGAAACGGAAATCAATCCATGAAAGAAATAAGTTCTGGCAATGATTGAAATGATCAAAATAAGGTAAATATTGAACATATTATATTTTGTAATGAACATGAACATTGTGAATACAAACCGATGATGGAGTGTTTTCAAGTTGTTTTGGAGGGCTTTGAAGTATACAACAACTTCTAAGCGTTTTTTTTAATCATCTTTAGAATTTGAATAAAAATCATAATATTTGTTAACAAAAATGTTTAAAAAGTTCAGTACCCATACTGCATATTAAGTTCATACCAAATTGAAGAGGGAAGTTTGCCAAACATATAAGAATGGTATGCAACCCGCGGTAAAGCCATGTTTTTCTGGGTAATTGCCAATACGCTGTTATATGATGCATTCACGCACATTCACACACATACACGCCATGGATTTCCATTACCATGAATTGATTACGTGGACCCCGACTTAAAAAAGTTGAAAAACTTATTCGGGTGTTACCATTTAGTGGTCAATTGTACAGAATATGTACTGAACTGTGAAATCTACTAATAGAAGTTTCAATCAAAAAGTTTTAATCAACACACACACGCACACACACAAACACAAACCCACGTACACAAATACACAGATTACGATGCTTTTTTTTCGGCACACAGCAGTGAGTTGATTGTGACGTAACAACAATCCTTTGCACCAAAACAAAACTTCAGTTTGCGTTAATTAAAGCACTATACAACAACACATAACTTCAACTTTACCAACCCACAACATTACACCCTGACGACCATGCAATATGAAGTATAATTGATAAAACATTGAATATTAAGAGTATTTGAAAGTTCGACTTCTACCTTGTTTACGACCTCCTTAAAGTTTTCTAATCAATCAGAAATATCATGCAGCTAAAATGCTACATACAATATTCACTGTCCTTTGTTCATGCACATAATAAATATCAATAAAGTGTTTGGATGTAGTCATTAAATCAATGTATTATTGGTTGCCAAAAAGGGATTCAAAGTAACACTTTGATATTGACACATCTCATCTATGCATAGATTACTAGACTACAGTTAGGAGATTTAAAGATGAGATGTGTCAATATCAAAATACCATTTTGAACCACCCTGGCAACCATAAGTTGTGTTTTTTTATACGTTAACTAACATGTCAGGTAATTGTGTTATTGTTGTCAACATGCCTTTGTTTTGATGTTTTGGCGCACAACTAAACTTGAGGTGCACCATCAAGCATGGAGTGATGGTTTAATAACTTATAAACGCATGCTTACCTTAGCCAAAGCTAAATATTACTCAAATCTCATCCACCGTAATAAAAACGATCCAAAATTTTTGTTTAGTACGGTAGCATCGCTAACCCAACAAGGGACACCTTCCAGTAGCTCCACCCACTCAGCTGATGACTTTATGCAATTCTTTAGTAAGAAAATTGAAGTCATTAGAAAGGAGATTAAAGACAATGCGTCCCAGCTACAACGGGGTTCTATTAACACTGATACGATGGTATGTACGGCGGATACTGCCCTCCAAAATAGTTTCTCTCGTTTTGAGGAAATAACATTAGAGGAATTGTTACAACGTGTAAATGGAATAAAACAGACAACATGTTTACTTGATCCTCTTCCTGGGAAACTGATCAAGGAGCTCTTTGTATTATTAGGTCCATCAGTGCTAAATATTATAAACTTATCACTTTCCTCGGGCACTGTTCCCCTAGCATTCAAAAAAGCGGTTATTCATCCTCTTCTTAAAAGACCTAACCTCGATCCTGACCTCATGGTAAACTACCGACCGGTGTCTCACCTTCCCTTTATTTCAAAAATCCTCGAAAAAATAGTTGCAGAGCAGTTAAATGAACACTTAGCGTCTAACAATCTATGTGAAACCTTTCAATCCGGTTTCAGGGCAAATCACTCCACGGAGACAGCCCTCGCAAAAATTACTAATGATCTATTGCAAACGATGGATTCTGATGTGTCATCTATGTTGCTGCTCCTCGATCTTAGCGCTGCTTTCAATACTGTCGATCATAATATTTTATTAGAACGTATCAAAACACGAATTGGTATGTCAGACTTAGCCCTGTCTTGGTTTAACTCTTATCTTACTGATAGGATGCAGTGTGTCTCCCATAACAATGTGACCTCGGACTACGTTAAGGTAACGTGTGGAGTTCCCCAGGGTTCGGTCCTTGGCCCTGCACTCTTCAGCATCTACATGCTGCCGTTAGGTGACATCATACGCAAATACGGTGTTAGCTTTCACTGTTATGCTGATGACACCCAACTCTACATGCCCCTAAAGCTGACTAACACTCCGGATTGTAGTCAGCTGGAGGCGTTTCTTAATGAAATGAAACAATGGATGTCCGCTAACTTTTTGCAACTCAACGCCAAAAAAACGGAAATGCTGATTATCGGTCCTGCTAGACACCGAACTCTATTTAATAATACAACTCTAACATTTGACAACCAAACAATTAAACAAGGCGACACGGTAAAGAATCTGGGTATTATCGTCGACCCAACTCTCTCCTTTGAGTCACACATTAAAAGCGTTACTAAAACGGCCTTCTTTCATCTCCGTAATATCGCTAAAATTCGCTCCATTCTGTCCACTAAAGACGCTGAGATCATTATCCATGCGTTTGTTACGTCTCGCCTCGACTACTGTAACATATTATTTTCGGGTCTCCCCATGTCTAGCATTAAAAGATTACAGTTGGTACAAAATGCGGCTGCTAGACTTTTGACAAGGACAAGAAAGTTTGATCACATTACGCCTGTACTGGCTCACCTGCACTGGCTTCCTGTGCACTTAAGATGTGACTTTAAGGTTTTACTACTTACGTATAAAATACTTCACGGTCTAGCTCCATCCTATCTTGCCGATTGTATTGTACCATATGTCCCGGCAAGAAATCTGCGTTCAAAGGACTCCGGCTTATTAGTGATTCCCAAAGCCCAAAAAAAGTCTGTGGGCTATAGAGCTTTTTCATTTCGGGCTCCAGTACTCTGGAATGCCCTCCCGGTAACAGTTCGAGATGCCACCTCCGTAGAAGCATTTAAGTCTCACCTTAAAACTCATTTGTATACTCTAGCGTTTAAATATACCCCCTTTTTAGACCAGTTGATCTGCCGTTTCTTTTCTTTTTCTTGTATGTCCCACTCTCCCTTGTGGAAGGGGTCTGGTCTGATCCGGTGGCTATGTACTGCTTGCCTGTGTATCGGCTGGGGACATCTCTGCGCTGCTGATCCGCCTCCGCTTGGGATGGTTTCCTGCTGGCTCCGCTGTGAACGGGACTCTCGCGACTGTGTTGGATCCATTATAGATTGAACTTTCACAGTATCATGTTAGACCCGCTCGACATCCATTGCTTTAATATTGGGTTGATATTGTTAAAGTGTCAATATCACTTACCATAAATAAATTGAAAAGTGTATGTGGTCGGTATCAGTATTAGTATCGACCAATCTCACTTATAGATGATTTGTATCAGAATCAGCAGCCCAAACCCGGATCGAAACATAACTTTCACAGCGACCGTTGTACCACAAAGGTTCAATACTGTACTCTGCTTTGTGAAAGTGTGCAAATGACAATGGGACTGAATTGAGAAGAACAGAACACAAACTCTTTCTCAACCAAAGCTTGTCAACTTCATATAATAGACCACCCCTTGCCAGGAAGAAAGAAGCTAAATCACTAGATGTCCTGACATGTTGCTCTTTTTTGTGAAAATCTCTGGCAGCTAACTCATTCAGTATGTTCAGTTTCACTATGTTTTATTGCTGGTACACTGCAAATAACACCTCTTTTAAACAGAGTCAAACAATGGCTTAGTATTTCCACATTGAGACAAGTCAGAGTCTTGTGTGACGTTGAGTATGTCAGACATTAACATTACTTTCAACACAACCGTGATGGGACATGATACAGAGTGACTTACAAAGACAAATATTGACACCCCCACTGCCAATTCGGTTTATACAGAACAGTGGTGTGCAAAAACATACCATGTGAGAGTGATTTTAGGCATCATACTATAATTACTCAGTTATCACATACTGTAGTGAGGACATATTTGGTTTGTAACTTCATAGCATTGATGTTGCGATCCGCTGCACGAATCGTTTGTCGTATGGATTTTTGAGTTTGTGTGTGCACTTCCTGATTTGTTTCTGCCGCCATGGTTGCATATTTGTTTCACCTGTTCCTTGATTCCGGACTCTCACCTGCTTGTTTATTACCATCCTTATTTAAGCCTGCATTTTCTGTGACCCGCTCTCGGATCAAGTGACGACGCTAACTCCCAACATTGGTTAACCTGTTTTTGTACTTCTTAGTTTATATACTATTACTGTGTCCAGTTCCCTAGCTTCATGCTAGTACTTTTGGTTTGTCTTTTCTACTTAGCATCAGTGTTTCTGTTCTTAGTCTGTTTTTAGTTAATAAACCAACATTTCTTACCTTTACGCTGTGTCCGAGCCTGAACTGCATCTTGGAAGAAGCACCTTAACCACCATGCCTAGCAGACGTCACAATTGAGCCTATTTTGTCACATTTGTAAATATTTTAGAATGTGGAAAAATGAAAACATACAGTAGAGAGGGGATTGTCATATGGCCGTATTGGTTGCGGTTTACCTGACACATGAAAAGTGAGGAATTGGGGGATGCACTATCCACTTCAGCTACCACACAGCAGTGGAATATCTCAAAACGTGCTTTGTGGCAATTCCAACTTTGACTACACCGTCACTTGCTATGTTGAGTGACGCTTTTAGAATTTTCATCATACTGGATTGTAAAATTATCAACGCCAGATCCAACCAGGAATAGGGCCATATAAATACTTTCCTTACTGTAGCAAATAAATCAGAAGCTTGTCAAAGTCTCCTTTCCCTCGCCTTTTTTCCAGTTTGCACGTAAATTGGGCCCAATGATTTCCTCGTTAATGGAATTGCAGATGGAATCAATAACACACATCAAACACTCATCCGGTCACTCCAAAACAACATTTTTCACTCACTTCCATGGAGCCTTACTAGCCCTTTAATTTCTGACTCCAAAATAAAGAGTACCACAATTTCAAAATTACTTTTACGTGTCAGGTGAAGTTATTTTTTCTACAAAGAAAAAGGGGGGTGAAACCGAAATGAAAGAAGAAGAAAAGCACAAAAAAACGGTGTGCTAATTCTAATGCGAGCCAACTGTTGTTGACGAGACTACAACTAAAACATCTTTATCGGTAAGTTATTAATAACTTGACGGTTTCTACAGTTTGCTCACGCAGTTGTGGACAAAGGGGTGTCGCTCGCCCCATCCTTTCTTGTGAAAGACTGAGCATTTTTTGGCAAGCTGTTTTTATACCCAATCATGGCACCCACCTGTTCCCAATCAGCCTGCACACCTGTGGGATGTTCCAAATAAGTGTTTGATGAGCATTCCTCAACTTTATCAGTATTTATTGGCACCTTTGCTAACTTAGTTGTCAGATGCTGCTGGCATCCAATTCTAAAGATAATGATTATTTGCAAAAAAAAATGTTTTATCAGTTTGCACATCAATTATGTTGTCTTTGTAGCATATTCATCTGAATATGGGTTGAAAATGATTTGCAAATCATTGTATTCCGTTCATATTTACATCAAACACAATTTCCCAACTCATATGGAAACGGGGTTTTGTACTCTGGACCTAGACCTTGAGTCGGCGACATACATGGCGCACAATAAATATACAGTCTGCTTTGCCAGATTAAATGCAATCACTTCCTCTTAAGGTAGTTATGTGTGATTTCCACAAGTGTCTGTACATGTAGAAGAAGGAGAAACACGGCATGTCTGGATGACTTGCCTTCATATTTCCAATGGTTAGCTACGAGTTACGAAACCGCTTTATTATGAAACTGGCTATGGCGCGTTCTTTCTGATGTCAATTCCAGTGTGGGGCGTGGTCTTTCCGGCATCACTTCCTCTCCGGACTCAGTTTGTAAACGATCAATTAGTCCATACAAAGCTAAGTGCCGGAGATTCAAGAAATACACGGCATACTTACCTGTGTATAAATTTGTCCAAGGAGGGGGACCTTAAAGGCTGCTTTAATGTGGCTGAAACAGGGTTTAGGCTAAATAATTATTTGTTTAAGGGGTTAAACAACTTATTGTAGACATGGCCTGTGTGTGGAGGCATTACCTGTGGCTGCCTCACTTCTCGTCTGCCTTGTTATTTTGATCAGGATTTTGACCATGAAAATGATCAAAATATACAGGAATCGCATGGCAAGCATAGACTAAAAGATAAATATTCAAACTTATGGTAACACTTCACTAAAGGGAACATATTCACCTTTAATCAGTTGCTTATTAACATGCAAATTAGTAACATATTGCCTCTTAGTCATTATTAAGTACTTATTAATACCTATTCTGCATGGCCTTATATACAACTCTAACCCTAACCAAAAACTTTAAATTAAGTGTTTGTTCCTTAAATTATGTTCCCCTAGTGTCCACATAACTCTAAAAAAACCCCGATTTGAACCAAAATTAATCCCAAGCAACTTTCTGAAGCATCAAACAGGTTTATATGTGGTTATAGTGTATACATAGTTTCTTATATTTTATTATACATGGGGATAGTCATGTACATAGTGTATATACACGTCCTCCCACCCCCATTTTTTTGTATATATTGTTTTTCATATCACCAGACATGTATACTGTGTATATGTAGACCATTTAAATCAAATCAAATCCAACTTTATTTATAAAACACATTTAAAATTTACCACAGGGGTAGCCAAAGTGCTGTACAATGGGCAGGTTAAAAGATAATACGAGAACCGAGCAATCCACACAACACAAACAGAACATGATAAAAAATAAATACATATAACATAAAAACAGGTTCACAGCAGGTGTATAATGGGGCGCCACGGCAGGATGGATATCACTCAGTGTTAAAGCCAAGGAATAAAAGTATGTTTTTAAGAGAGATTTAAAAACAGGAAGAGAGGAGGCTTGTCTAACACTCAGAGGTAGGTCGTTCCATTTATATCCATTTTTAACGTATTTTTTTATGTACATGTTACAGGTTGTATATATTTTATTATTGAATGTATCAAATGTGATGAATATTTAATGGCCCACAATGGAAACATGCCTTTTGGCTTTTTGTGCAATCCATTTGCCTTTTTAGGTAGGTAGGTAGGTCTTTATTGTCATTGCAACAAGTACAACGAAACTTTGTTTTCAGCACAAACCTGTTTAAGATTAGACAAACACACAGTATACAGGGATACAAAACAAGAACGCTGATGGGTCGCCATAAGGCGCCCCGTAAAAGATGGGAAAAAGGTAAACGCTGGGGAAGGATGAGTAAAAAAATACAATCCAGACTGGGCTCCTAAGGGGGCCCAGTTTGGAGTGAGAAAAAAAACTCCATAGCAAAGCACATATACATATTACAACATACATCTCGAGATATCAAGCAACAGAGGGAAGGTAGTTCAAGGTCATGGTGGTAGTTCGCAGCTCTCAGGCACTGACCATCCATTCATCACCCCTACGGGATTTGCGTCGAGGGCGTTGGATTGGGGGACAAGGGGGTGTATGTGTGGCGTATATTTTTTTTGTGGATGTGTGTGTGTGTGTGTGTGTGTGTGTGTATAAGCCCATAATGTGCATCTGTTCCGCGGTCTTGATGTATTTGCCGTCGCTAGTCCAAAGTTCACAACAACAGGTGCGTGTCCCTGAGAGACAAAAAAGGGAGTTTGTTGTGTCTTCGCTTGCAGTGATCTTCAGGAGAGTCTCGAAGCCAGGGAAACAATCCAAGTTAAAAAGATTTGTATGTGAGTGAAAATAAAATTTGCTTTTCACTCTAAAATTGTCTATGACTGGTGCTCAAAACCTGCGGGGTAGACAGTCCGATGTAATCCACGGTTCTTCCCGCATCCTCCAATCATTTGTGGCAGCTTTGGGGTACTTTGAAGACTGCCAGCAACTTCCAATTTGTCGACAAACCAGAGCAACGCTTACTCCAATCAGCAGATGTTCTGTTGTCATAATTCCGAATGGGTGGATATCTTCACGTCCTCGACAGAAAAGGGTCGCCAGGCATGCAGCCCTCATTCTTCTCCCAAAAGTCCGTCGTGTGTCCAGCAACAACCGCTTCGTCACGACAGCAGGTTCCCCAAGCCCAAGATCTTGTCAATTTTGTTGAGGCCAGTTAAATAGTTCCAATGTTTAGATTTGGAGAGCATTGCAAAAAGAGGCAACAAGAAAGTTAAAGGCAAGACAAAACAAAGAAGCAAGCAGGAGAGATAAGGGAGAGGAAAGGGGAGCGTCCACCCTTGATGAGTGCCAGAGAGAAAAGCATTAAAGCATTACCATCCATCCATCCATCCATCCATTTTCTACCGCTTATTCCCTTTCGGGGTCGCGGGGGGCGCTGGCGCCTATCTCAGCTACAATCGGGCGGAAGGCAGGGTACACCCTGGACAAGTCGCCACCTCATCGCAGGGCCAACACAGATAAACAGACAACATTCACACTCACTTTCACACACTAGGGCCAATTTAGTGTTGCCAATCAACCTATCCCCAGGTGCATGTCTTTGGAAGTGGGAGGAAGCCGGAGTACCCGGAGGGAACCCACGCATTCACGGGGAGAACATGCAAACTCCACACAGAAAGATCCCGAGCCTGGATTTGAACCCAGGACTGCAGGAACTTCGTATTGTGAGGCAGACGCACTAACCCCTCTGCCACCGTGAAGCCCCATTAAAGCATTACATGGATTATATATAATCCATTAAAGCATTACATGGATTATATTGCTTAAGATGTCAATGAACTTCTCAATCAATCAAAATTAGGTCTTGGTTAGATAGAATACGTTCCCCATACTAAAGTGTTACCCAACTTATTTTATTTTATTACTTCGTTTTTGAACATCTCATGGTTAAGCCTTTCACCTCCCTGGTGGCAAGGTGAGGCACTGCCTTACTGGCCTCCCCTGACAGCACGTCACTGGTGTAGATCAGTGGTTTTCAACATTTTTTCGGTGATGTACCCCCTTTGAAAATGTTTTTAATTCAAGTACCCCCTAATCGGTGCAAAGCATTTCTGGTTGAAAAAAATAGATAAAAAAAGTAAAATACAGCACTATGTCATCAGTTTCTGATTTATTAAATTGTGTAACAGTCATCATTGTCACTGTCACCGACATCCCATTGGGTGTGAGCAGCCCTTTGAGACACTTGTGATTTAGGGCTGTATAAATAAACATTGATTGATTGATTGATTGAATGGTGCAAAATATTTTTGTCACGGTTTGGTATTACAAGTGTGGCGAGGAACCCAAGGATGCAGACACACGAAAGGTGAGTAAAACAGTCTTTACTCAGTAGAATGTACTTACAACTAAGGGTGCTCCAAAAAGGAGATAACTAAGGACGACGAAGCAAGAAGGTAAACTCAAAAAGGGCTTCGTGGCAAAAACAACAAAAGTTATCCAATCTAAACTAAAACTTGGGCTGGAGTTTGCAAGACGTGCAACTACAAACTAAGACACAGGCTGGATGGCACCAGGAGCAGTCAGGAACAAGCGTAGCAAAATGCAGGAGAGATCTCGGAGTGAAGCCACAGGGTTGAATCGCCAAGTGCCATCCAGCTGCCAAATTGCAGGTTAAATATCCTCAATCAAAATTAGAAACAGCTGTGCACGTCTCGCAGCTCCACCCACGAGAGAGACGGGAACACTAGGTGGCAGCAGGTGGTGACAGTATCCCCCCCCTTAATCAACGGACGCCACCTGGCGGACCTCCTGGCTTCTCAGGAAATCTACGATAAAAATCAGTGATTAAGGATTTATCAAGTATAAGAGAACGAGATATCCACGAGCGATCCTCTGGCGAGTAACCCTTCCAGTCGATCAGAAACTGCACCCCCTTGCCTCGCCTCCTGGCGTCCCGAATGGTGTTGACAATGTAGGCCGGATGACCCTTCACCTGCAGAGGAGCTGGGGGGGACACTGAAGGGGGACTAAGGTCGCTTGACTCAACGGGCTTCAGGCGGGAGACATGGTAGACAGGGTATGACTTGAACGACTTAGGTACCTTGAGTCGAGCTGTAACAGGGGTGATCATCCGTTCCACCTCATATGGTCCTATGAATCTGGGTGCCAGTTTCCTTGACTCCTGGCAGCGTAACGTCTCTGGATGATAGCCAAACCTTTTGGCCGGGTTTGTAGTCAGGGGCTGGTCTTCGGTGACGATTAGCCACGGTCTGGTTTCGTCTGGCAGTTTGAGACAAGGCGGCACGGGTATCACGCCAAACATGGTGCGCCCGGCGCAGGAAGGCATTCACGGAAGGAACTGCGGACTCAACCTCCTGAGAGGGAAATATAGGAGGTTGAAAACCATGCACAACATGAAAAGGAGACCGGCCAGTAGATGAACAAATGAGGGTGTTACGGGCATATTCCACCCAAGGGAGATAGGTGGACCACAATGCTGGATGTTGGTGACAGACACATCTCAAGGCCGCTCCTAAGTCCTGGTTGGCTCTTTCGGATTGTCCATTAGATTGCGGGTGGTATCCTGATGACATACTGACGGTCGCCCCCAACAGGTTGCAGAATGCTCTCCATGTAGCCGAAGAAAACTGAGGTCCTCTGTCAGATACCACATCCATTGGGATTCCGTGAAGACGAACCACGTGGGTGACCAGCAATTTTGCCGTTTCCAGGGAGGAGGGAAGTCTACGAAGGGGGATAAAATGTGTAAACTTAGAAAACCTATCAACAATGGTGAGGATAACAGAAAACCCCCTGGAGATGGGTAGACCTGTGACGAAGTCCAGAGCAATGTGCGACCATGGACGAGAGGGGATGGGAAGGGGCTGCAGCAACCCCGCCGGAGCCATATGGGATGGTTTGCTCCTGGCGCAGACCTGGCATGCGGCCACAAATCTCCTAGTGTCCTTTTGAACGGTTGGCCACCAAAATCGCTGAGTCAGTAGGAACTCAGTGCGTTTGGCCCCAGGGTGGCAGGCGATCTTGGAGGAGTGAGCCCAAGACAAGACTTCTGGACGGAGAGTCTTTGGTACAAAAAGGCGACCAGGGGGGCAACCAGCCGGAGTAGGGGAGTCCCTGGTAGCCTCCGACACCCGCTTCTCAATTTTCCACTGTACTGCACCAATGATCCGGGACTGGGGAATGATGGTCTCTGGGGGGGTGTCTTCTGTAGAGGGAGAGAACATCCTCGACAAGGCATCAGGTTTAACGTTGTGTGACCCTGGGCGAAAAGTGATGCAATAATCAAACCTTGTGAGGAATAGTGACCAACGGGCCTGGCGGGGATTGAGGCGTTGAGCAGAGCGAAGGTAGGCTAGGTTACGATGATCAGTGTATATGATGACAGGATGTTTGGCCCCCTCCAGCCAGTGCCTCCATTCTTGAAGAGCCAGGATGACTGCCAGCAGCTCTCGGTTCCCAATGTCATAGTTCCTTTCCGCTGGTGACAGGCGTTTGGAGAAGAAAGCGCAGGGGTGCAGCCTCTGATCGACAGTGGAACGCTGGGACAAAACAGCCCCTACACCGGTGTCAGAAGCATCTACCTCAACAAAAAATTGGAGATCAAGATTACAGTGAACTAATACAGGAGCAGAGGTGAAAAGGGATTTAAGGTGCCGAAAGGCTTGATCCGCCTCGGAGGACCACTCAAAAGAAACCTTGGAGGAAGTTAGTCTATTAAGCGGCTGCGCAATCTTACTAAAATTCCTAATAAAACGTCTGTAAAAGTTAGCGAACCCGAGGAACTGTTGCAACAGTTTTCTGGAAGTCGGAATTGGCCAGTCTACCACTGCTTGGACCTTAGCTGGGTCTGGTTTAACCTGCCCGTTTTCTACAATCAGCCCCAAAAATGACACAGTGGGAGAATGAAACGTGCACTTTGGGGGCTTAACATACAATCGGTTCTCTAACAGTCTCTGCAAAACCAGATGAACATGTTGGCGGTGTGTTTCGATGGAGCGTGAAAAGATAAGTATGTCATCTAAATAAACTACTACAAATCGACCTATCATGTCGCGGAGAACGTCGTTGATCAAACACTGAAAAACACCGGGAGCATTAGTGAGCCCAAACGGCATGACGCAATATTCAAAGTGGCCTAATGGGGTGTTAAAAGCAGTCTTCCATTCGTCGCCCTGACGAATGCGCACAAGGTGATACGCGTTGCGTAGGTCCAGCTTGGTAAAAACTACCGCCCCATGCAGAGGTGTGAAAGAAGATTCTAGCAGTGGAAGAGGGTATTTGTTCTTAATAGTAATCTTATTTAGCGCTCGATAGTCAATACATGGTCGCAGCCCTCCATCCTTCTTTTTGACAAAAAAGAACCCCGCCGCTACGGGAGCGGAAGAAGGACGAATGTGTCCGGCAGCAAGTGACGAGGAGATATATTCCTCCATAGCAAGCTGTTCGGGACGTGAAATATTGAACAACCTTGACGAAGGTAGCGTAGACCCTGGAAGGAGGTCAATGGCACAATCATATGGGCGGTGGGGAGGTAGGGCTGTCGCCCGGTCTTTACAAAACACCTCCCTAAGTGAATGATACTCCTCAGGGATTAGTGATAAATCAGGGGGTTGCGGACTGGACGGAATGACTGGCTTAATAGGAGACGCAGCGGAACGCAGACAGTGACTATGACAAAACATACTCCAGTTCATAATCTTGAGTGTAGTCCAATCTATGCTCGGACTGTGACGTTGCAACCAAGGAAGACCAAGAACTACAGGAGCCGAGCGAGACGGCATAATAAAAAAACTAACCTTCTCACGGTGGTTTCCCGAAATAAGGAGAGATGTGTCGAGTGTTTGATGCGTAATATTAGCCAGGTGACGCCCGTCAAGTGAGCTAACCGTCTTTACACGTTCGATACCCACAGCAGGAATTTTTAATGACTTAACAAGATCACAGTCAATAATGTTCTCATCTGCCCCTGAGTCAATAAGTGCCTTGATAGGGCATGATCCCCCCACCCAAAACAGAGTACCTTCTACTTGAAGTCTTCCCATCTGCTGAGGAGGTGCAGACGTAGCTGCCGGGGCAGGCGGCGAAGATGGTAATCTTGGCAGCGGAAGATCTCTGGTGGAAGCAGGACGGTCTTTGATAGGGCGCGCAGGGCAGTGAATGCGGAAGTGGTCCGCAGCTCCGCAATACAAGCATAGCCTCAGTTTTATCCTTCGACTCCTCTCCTCTGATGACAGGCGGTTGCCACCCAACTGCATGGGTATTGCGCCCTCTGGCCCCTCCTCCGGGGAACTGTAATCAGGAGGCGGAAGCGATCCCCCCTGAGGTTTGGACTGAGGTAGTAGAGGGCTGGTCGGTGACTGCCACCTGGTGGACGTAGGATCCCTCTCCTTTTGGGCTTGACGTTCTCGTAGGCGGTTGTCCAAGCGGATGGAAAGCGAGATGAGCTCTTCAAGGGTCTGGGTCTCGTCACGGGCCGCCAGCTCGTCTTGGATGCGGGGGCTGAGACTAGCCAGGAAAATTCCCCGCAATGCTCTCTCCTCCCAGCCGCTCTCTGCTGCCAGGATTCGGAAGGAGATAGAGTGGTCGGCTACGGAGGAAGTCCCCTGTCGAAGCGCGAGGAGGCGGCTGCCTGCCTCTCGTTCCCTCACAGGATGGTCAAACACACTGCACAGCTCAGCAGAGAACAGGGTTAGACTAGAGCGAAGTTCTGGTTTGCTCTCACGTACCTCCATAGCCCAGCGTGCTGCTCTTCCGGCCAGTAGGCTGAGTATATATGCCACTCGGGCGGGATCAGCTGAATATGAGTGAGGCTGCTGTGCAAATACTAAAGAGCACTGGTACAAAAAGAGTCTGCATTTACCAAAGTCCCCTTCATACCTAGATGGGTGTGGTATGCTGGGTTCCCGGGCACAAAAACTCGGTGTCGAGACTTCGGGGGAACCGAGGTTTGCTGCTGCCGGTTGAACTACCTCCGGGTTTTGTAGCGGATGAGGGACAAGCATGCGGGTGTGCATCTCCCGCACCAGTGCTGTCAGTTCGGCCAGACTTTGATCATGTTGACTTATCTGCTGACCATGAGCCCTGAGGGCCCGTCGAACTGGATCTTCGTCTGCGGGTTCCATCTTGACTTGGCGATTCTGTCACGGTTTGGTATTACAAGTGTGGCGAGGAACCCAAGGATGCAGACACACGAAAGGTGAGTAAAACAGTCTTTACTCAGTAGAATGTACTTACAACTAAGGGTGCTCCAAAAAGGAGATAACTAAGGACGACGAAGCAAGAAGGTAAACTCAAAAAGGGCTTCGTGGCAAAAACAACAAAAGTTATCCAATCTAAACTAAAACTTGGGCTGGAGTTTGCAAGACGTGCAACTACAAACTAAGACACAGGCTGGATGGCACCAGGAGCAGTCAGGAACAAGCGTAGCAAAATGCAGGAGAGATCTCGGAGTGAAGCCACAGGGTTGAATCGCCAAGTGCCATCCAGCTGCCAAATTGCAGGTTAAATATCCTCAATCAAAATTAGAAACAGCTGTGCACGTCTCGCAGCTCCACCCACGAGAGAGACGGGAACACTACGTGGCAGCAGGTGGTGACAATTTTATTTGTATTGGTCTTTCTTGAACTATTTAGAAAAAAAGATATACAAATAACTAAAAAACGTGTTGAAAAATAAACAAGTGATTCAATTATAAATAAAGATTTATACACAATCATCAACTTGATGTGCCCTCTTTGGGGATTGTAATAGAGATCCATCTGGATTCATGAACTTAATTTTAAACATTTCTTCACAAAAAAATAAATCTTTAACATAATTATTTATGGAACATGTCCACAAAAAATCTAGCTGTCAACACTATATATTGCATTGTTTAATTTTTTTTCACAGTTTAAAAACTTACATTCACATTTTGTTGAAGTATTATTCAATAAATATATTTATAAAGGATTTTAGAATTGCTGCTATTTTTAGAATATTTAAAAAAAATCTCACGTACCCCTTGGCATACCTTCAAGTACCCCCAGGGGTACGCGTACCCCCATTTGAGAACCACTGGTGTAGATGATAAACAACAAAATTCCCCCCAAAATGGAATTAAAAAAAAAATACAACTGATTTATATAGCCTACGTACAGTATGTATAAATGGCACTGACACAGATAGTGTGTGGATAAAGTTGACTCAGCAATCTTGCCCTTTAACAAAGACAGCAATGTGACACTTGGAAAAAAAACATCAGCCTGTTTTTGGTCCTGTGTAAAAGGAACATGAGAATGAACGGCGTCTGTTGTGTGTCTCATGTAGCAATTTTGCAGGATGTCCGTGTAAAAAATGCCGTGGTTTACTGTCCCACGTGAGATGGACTATACAGCTTGATGGAAATGGTGGCTTTCACACACACACACACAGCCCTTCGCCCCACACCCACCCCTCTGAGTGGACTGCTGTGATAAGTATCTGTCGGACAGAATGCATTTGTAAGTGGCCCTAAAGAAGCCTAAACCCACGGAGGGAGGCGGGGATAGCGAAGGTCACACTGGGCGGGCCAGGGTCACGCTTGTCGTGTCAGGCAGATTTTGAAGGCCACGTTGGCGTGAGGGAGGCACACAGCTTTGCGTAAAGCAGCTTGTTTGAGGCGGGGATTGTGTCAGCGGACCACCACACACGCTGAGGAAGAAGAGAGAAGCGGGTATTACAGACCTGCAGCCTTAATCCACATGGCACTGACACACTCTGTTATCCGTGCGCTTGGCAGCCAACAGACTGATGGAGGCCACGCTGGACATACTGCTGGGCCGCCCTACACATCTCTTTCTCTATAGGCATCATTGCAAATACTTCCTTTGTCTTTTCCGCTATGCTTTATTACGATCACAACAACAAAACTACTCAAAGTCTATACAATTTAAACAAAGAAAAAGAAAAAAACATGCCAGAAGTAAAGGCTTATAATGTCCTGCCCCATCACTCAGATTAAAAAATAATCTGATTCTTTATCAACTACAGACTACATGATCATTTTATATAACAATATTTAGTATATAATTACCGAATACATATCTGTAATTACATCCATGAGTACTCAAAATAAACAGTCATCATCAAATGTAGTTTATCTGTATGAAATATGCCCATAAAATATGTTGTTTCCTCCTCTTTGCTGAACACATCCATTCTTTCTCTTTTTAAATTAGATTATGTTATTGCTTTGTTTGAATTCCTCATTCGATTGATTCTTACTTCCTCAAACCAGCCGCAATTTCTGACAGCACACTTGCTTCCGAAGAAACTCCCACATGACATATTACACACATACCAGGAACTACTTTATGCGCAATGTAACTGGATTCAACTCCTTTACACAAACACACTCCTGGTAGACTATAATATGTTTATTTTGATGCTTGGACTTTGCAGGTTCACAGGAGTTGACCTGCAAAGAGGGTTCAAATTTAATTAATGGAAGGCTTGCTTCGGGCTTGTTGTATTTTGCAAGTGATACCGTGTGATGTATTTTTCTTTCTTTTTCCCTCCTATAACTAAAGTTGGTTTAGGAGGTAAATATATGTATGTTTTTTTTGTCCTGCTGCTGTATAAGTCTTCTGGCACTTCCCAGGGGAGTCCTGCCTCGCTCTTTAAAAACTACTGAACTAAACCATAAGCCTTCATATGCTTAGAATATGTGTTTCAGTGTTTGCATAAGTGCATTGACTCACGTGTTGTATGTCCGTAAAACATGATTCACAGCCGTGCAGAAAGACACAATGAAACGGGGGCAGACGTCTGTTGTCAAAATGTAAAGGAAAGAAATAATACCTTTGGATGTGTATGATGCAAAACAACACTGCTACCTCAGTTTGCATTACTAATCTGTCTGTTGACAACCAAATTGTATGAAAACCAAAATATTTTTGCCATTTAAAGTAATGTAAATCTAATAAATTAGTTCCAGACACACGCACATGTTGACATCAAATATGTTATAAAGATTAATTTTAGTTTTGCACACAGAAAACTATGCAAAATACAAACAAAGGACGAATGAACTCACTTTTACTTTTATTAAAAAGTGGCGAAAATGGCACAGATTAGCTAGGAAAAAGAGGAGATCCGCATGGATGGAACATTCATACTTTGCTTAGAGTTCAATAGTTTTTCTTACCCTTTTTATGAAAGCGCTGGGTGTGAAACTTTCTTTGGGCCCATGGTTAGTTCTTTTGCAGCCACACCCAATTAACAAAAAAGCACAGACAGAGTGCATTTTCATCGTACTAAAAGGAAACATTAAAAACAAGTTAACTCCTGTGATTAATCACAAGAAAATATTGCATTAATCATGCACAGTATATACGCGGATTAATCATGCAATTGATTTTAAATGCACTTTACCTTAACACCTGAAAGGCAAAGCAGGTGTGCATATGTCAGTGCAAAGGTGAGTGAGGCGACTCCTACTGGTGTGCTCACCAGTGAATTTCACTTTGAATACTCCATGACTTGACTTCAGTTAAAACTGTTACATAGTTTTAAAGGGGAACAGTATCACAATTTCAAAATGGTTAAAACCAATAAAAATCAGTTCCCAGTGGCTTATTTTCTTTTTTGAAGTTTTTTTTGAAAATTTTACCCGTCCCGGAATGTCCCTAAAAAAACCTTTAAAGTGCCTTATTTTCGCTATCTGCGAAGCCACTGTCCATTTTCCTGTGACGTCATCCAGTGCTTCCAATACAAACAAACAATGGCGGATAGAACCACAAGATATAGCAACATTAGCTCGGATTCAAAGTCGGAATTCAGCGGCTTAAGCAGTTCAACAGATTACGCATGTATTGAAACGGATGGTTGGAGTATGGAGGCAGATAGCGAAAATGAAATTGAAGAAGAAACTGAAGCTATTGAGCGAATAGCTATTCACGCTATTCGGCCATGTCTGCGTTAGCATCGCCGGTAAAATCTGCAGACCAACGATCGGAGGTTTCGCATCTTGTGACACTGGATCAACTTAAACCCATCGATTGGTAAGTGTTTGTTTGGCATTAAATGTCGGTGGAAGGAAACGCTGGATGTAAATATACGTTCAAATGTACATACAGCTAGCCTAAATAGCATGTCAGCATTGATTAGCTGGCAGTCATGCCGCGACCAAATATGTCTGATTAGCACATAAGTTAACAACATCAACAAAACTCACCTTTGTGATTTAGTTGACTTTATCGTTGGAAATGCATCTGCAGGTTATCCATACATCTCTGTGCCATGTCTGCTTTAGCACCGCCAGTAAAATGTGCAGACACTCCGGCACATTCAATTGGGGTCTGGCGGCAGATTTCTTTGACTTTATCGTTGGAAATGCATCTGCTTTGAGTGTCGCAGGATAACCACACAATCTTGCCATCTCTGTAGTAGCATTGCTTTTGTTGGTAAAGTGTGCGGAACAAACGACTGACCATTTCGTCGGCTTTCCCCACACCCTCGTATTTTGAACAAATGTTGTCCAATTTCTTGCCACTTTTGCATCTTTGGGCCAGTGGTGCAACTTGAATCCCTCCCTGTTAGTGTTGTTACACCCTCCGACAACACACCGACGAGGCATGATGTCTCCAAGGTTCCAGAAAATAGTAGAAAAAACGTAAAATACCAGAGCTGAGAGCCGGTGTTCGTAATGTGTTTGAGAAAATGAAAATGGCGGCTTTATTACATAGGTGACGTCACGTTCTGACGTCATCGCTCCGAGAGCGGTAAATAGAAAGGCGTTTAATTCGCCAAAATTCACCCATTTAGAGTTCGGAAATCGGTTAAAAAAATATATGGTCTTTTTTCTGCAACATCAAGGTATATATTGACGCTTACAAAGGTCTGGTGATAATGTTCCCCTTTAAAGCAAATGGATGACATACATTCAAAAATTTCCCCAGATGTCATTCTGAAAATAAAATTATGTTTATGTTCAAATATTGGGGTCTTTTTTAAGTTATATTTATTTTTGCAAGCAAGCAAAAACCTGTAATTAATCATGATTGATCCAAATTTAAAAGAATAATAATTTAATAGTACTAATTTTTAGAGAACATTTTGGTCCAAAATAGGGCAGCACGGTGGAAGAGGGGCTATAGTGTCTGCCTCACAATACAAAGGTCCTGGATTCGATCCGCTCGGGGTCTTTCTGTGTGGAGTTTGCATGTCCTCCCCGTGACTGCGTGGCTTCCCTCTGGGTACTCCGGCTTCCTCCCACCTCCAAAGACATGCACCTGGGGATAGGTTGATTGGCAACACTAAATTGGCCCTAAATTGATGTGTGAATGTGAGTGTGAATGTTGTCTGTTTATCTGTGTTGGCCCTGCGATGAGGTGGCGACTTGTCCATGGTGTACCCCGCCTAGCGCCAGAATCCAGCTGAGATAGACTCCAGCACCCCCCGCAACCCTGAAAGGGACAAGTGGTAGAAATTGATGGATTTTGGTCTAAAAACAGATCACAATACAACCCAAGGGTGTCTGTTCAGCCCGTTTATTTTGTATTTCTTCATTCATTGTTTTAGGGTTGTTTTTATGTTTAATGAACAGACAAAATAAAAACTTCCCAGATTAGAACATTACAAAATCAAAGAAAAATTTTAACTTGTCCAAATCTCCCCAAAACTGTGACCTGAAAACCAAAATTACTGATGACTTGTGCATCATGCTGTATAATGGTCTATGACAGGTGTCACCAACGCGGTGCCCGCGGGCACCAGGTAGCCCGTAATGACCAGATGAGTAGCCTGGCCTGTTCTAAAAATAGCTCAAATAGCAGCACTTACCAGTAAGCTGCCTCTATTTTTAAATTGTATTTATTTACTAGCAAGCTGGTCTCGCTTTGCTCGACATTTTTAATTCATTTTTAATTCAAAACTCATAGAATTTGAAAATCCAAGAAAATATTTTAAAGACTTGGTCTTTACTTGTTTAAATAAATTCATTCATTGTTTTACTTTGCTTCTTATAACTTTCAGAAAGACAATTTTAGAGAAAAAATACAACCTTAAAAATGATTTTAAGATTTTTAAACACATATACTTTTTTACCTTTTAAATTCCTTCCTCTTCTTTCCTGACAATTTAAATCAATGTTCAAGTAAATTTATTTTTTTTATTGTAAAGAATAATAAACATGTTTTAATTTAGTTCTTCATTTAAGCTTCTGTTTTTTTGACGAAGAATATTTGTGAAATATTTCTTCAAACTTATGATTAAAATTCAAAAAAAATATTCTGGCAAATCTAGAAAATGTGTAGAATCAAATTTAAATCTTATTTCGAAGTCTTTTGAATTTCTTTGAATTTTTTTGTTCTGGAAAAGCCAGAAGAAATAATGACTTGTCTTTGTTAGAAATATAGCTTGGTCCAATTTGTTATATATTCTAACAAAGTGCAGATTGAATTTTAACCTATTTAAAACATGTCATCAAAAACATATATTTATTGTGAGAAATCATTAAGATGATCAGTGTTTTCAAAAAGATAAATATCATTAATTATTAATAATAACATAGACTTAAAGGTAAATTGAGCAAATTGGCTATTTCTGGCAATTTATTTAAGTGTGTATCAAACTGGTAGCCCTTCGCATTAATCAGTACCCAAAAAGTAGCTCTTGGTTTAAAAAAAAAAAAGATGAATATATGTGAACACATTTCTTGCAAGGTATGGCACGTTCATGACTTTGCTAAAATCCTCAAAGTTTAGTGGGGAAATAATAATATTAGTAAGTAATAATAACAAAAAGAATCCCTCCAGTAGGTCAGTTCAGATTTTACACTACTTTGTTGCCTTAAACAGAAAACTAATTGTGGAATTTTGTTTAGCACAGCGATGATTAAAGTGCTGTACGCGTCCTCCACCCAGTGGTATGCCAACTTGTCACTTGATTAAATAGTCTAACACAGTTTTACTGTTCAAACTTTGTGTAGTGTTACAGTGGCCAAAAATATTATACATGTTAAATAAATCCTCTGCCTTGTTTTTCATGACTATTTAGGCCTACTGCGCCACTGTATTTTAATATTTTTGTCATTATGGTTGTACTTGGCGAGTCAAGTGTTTTTTGAGGTGTTACTTGGTGAAAAAGGTTTGAGAACCACTCGTTTGATTGACCTTAAAACTGCAGCTTCATCAATTATTTTAGTAATGGAGTAACTGAATAAAACACACTTTATAGCTGCAAATAGTTTAAAGAAACACAATTTATTCTGTCTATCTTACTTAAACCGTCATTCCTTTTTTCTAATAATTGCACATTATCCATTCATCCATCCATCCATCCATCCATCCATCCGTCCATCTTCTTCTGCTTGTCCGAGGTCGGGTTACGGGGGCATCAGCCTAAGCAGAGAAACCCAGACTTCTCTCTCCTCAGTCACTTCGTCCAGCTCCTCTTGAGGTGTTCCCAGGAGAGCTAGTCCCCTCAATGTGTCCTGGGTCTTCCCTGTGGCTTCCTACCGGCCGGACGTGCAGATACCACCTCATCTGGCTCCTCTCGATGTGGAGGAGCAGCGGATTTACACTGAGCTCCTCCCGAATGACAGAGCTTCTCACCCGATGACTAAGGGAGAGCACCGCCACCCGACGGAGGAAATTCCATCCATCCATCCATTTCCTACCGCTTATTCCCTGTGTGGTCGCGGGGGGCGCTGGTGCCTATCTCAGCTACATTCGGGTGGAAGGCGGGGTACACCCTGGACAAGTCGCCACCTCATCGCAGATCATCCAAGCTCAGTGCCGAGGACAAGCCCGCTTTCCATACACTTCCAGAGATGCTCAGCTTCTGATGGGCGAGACAATGCCAAGCATTTATCCAATGGCTGTCTTCTAATTTGGCTGCAGTAGAACAACCCACTCTGTGCTCCCCCATTAAAGTCAATGGACACTTTGACCGAGGAAAAAAAGGTAATGTCGGCTATTGTGAAAGTAGTATTTTTAGTCAATGAAATGTGACAAAAAAATATATATTTATGGAGTTATATTGTGCCTTCATTTGGAGATAGCACAGAAAAATATATTTTGCAAGAAAACTCCATAATAAATGAGCATTCCTTTGTTCGTGTATTTAAGTTCCGGAGACTCCATGTGGTTGGGATTTTATCCAGTTTCGCTCGTTACTGTCATTAAGTGAATAATTGAAGTAACAGATTATAAATCATATTTTTTTTTCCAATCAAATTAATCAAATAATCATTTCAGCCTTAACTTACATATAATTGTATTGTTTTTTAATATACAACTCAATGGCCTTGTGGTTAAAGTGTGCGGCCTGAGACTGGGAGGTCCTGAGTTCAAACCCAGGCCAAGTCATACAAGGGACCCTTTACCTCCCTGCTTGGCACTCAGCATCAAGGGTTGCAATTGGGGGTTAAATCACAAAATGATTCCCGAGCGCGGCAGTACGCTGCTGCTCACTGCTCCCCTCACCTCCCAGGGGGGGAACATGGGGATGGGTCAAATGCGGAGGACACATTTCCCAGCACCTAGTGTGTGTGTGACAATCATTGGGACTTTAAAGGCCTACTGAAACCCACTACTACCGACCACGCTGTCTGATGGTTTATATATCAATGATGAAATCTTAACATTGCAACACATGCCAATATGGCCGGTTTAGTTTACTAAATTGCAATTTTAAATTTCCCGCAAAGTATCCTGTTGAAAACGTCGTGGAATGATGACGCGTATGATGATGCGTGCGCGTGTTCTTCCAGCCCGATCCAAGCTATAAGTTGTCCGCTTTGATCGCATAATTACACAGTATTCTGGAAATCTGTGTTGCTGAATCTTTTGCAATTTGTTCAAATAAAAATGGAGAAGTCAAAGAAGAGAAGATGTAGGTGGGAAGCGGTGTATTGCAGCTGCCTTTAGCAACACAAACACAGCCGGTGTTCCCTTCTTTACATTCCCGAAGGTGAAGCTTTACTATGGAACAGAGCGGTCAAGCGAACATGGTTCCCGACCACATGTCAACCGTCAGGTTTCGTTTAAAAAATTGTGCTAATAAATCGTCTCTTACCGTGGACATGAGTGGAGCTTGCGTCCTCCTGCAGCTGCGGACTATTACCTCCTCCCACCGGAGACACTGGCGGTCGCCACACCCGTAGCCACACCACTCCGACTTTCAGGTACCATATAATCTCACTAAAACACTAGTAACACAATAAGCAGATAAGGGATTTTCCTGAATTATCCTAGTAAATGTGTCTAATAACATCTGAATCTAGTTCAGATGTTCTAGTTCTTCACTCTCACTGTCCTCATCCACAAATCTTTTCATCCTCGCTCAAATTAATGGAGAAATCATCACTCTCTCGGTCAGAATCGCTCTCGCTGTTGGTGGCTATGATTTTAAACAGTGTGAGGATGTGAGGAGCTCCCATACCTGCAAACCTTCCCGGATTTTCCGGGAGACTCCCGAAATTCAGCGCCTCTCCTGAAAACCTCCCGGGACAAATTTTCTCCCGAAAATCTCCCGGAATTCAAGCGGAGCTGGAGGCCACGCCCCCCAACATTGAGTCAGACCTGACTCAATGTTGTGACCCTCTTAAACAGGACAATACTGCCATCTACTGTACATAGAATAGAATGTAAATATATTATACATTTGTTCTGAAGCCCACAGTAAAGAGACGTAACTTCATCACGTCTCCTGGTTATTGACTCCAACCCAATATATTACACCGTCGACGGGCAAAATGAAGAAATACGCTTGCAAGTTCCAGAACTTTCAGTTTATCCAGAAGAGTTCGAAGGGGAAGAGGTATGTCGCCTGTAAATTTTGTAGAACAGACTTCTCCATTGAACACGGCGGCCGAATGGATATTCAGCTATTAACGGTCAGCAAAGCACAAGGCGTCCGCAGCGCAGCATCGTTCACAACCCAGTATTATGGCCCACCTCGCAAAATGAAGACCCGATGGTGTATTTTATGCTGAGACAAAGATGGCTATGCTGATTGATAGCTGGAAGGTACATCCCGTTCTCATTTGCGGATGTCTACAACAAATCCGTGAAGGGTGTCCCCGGATTCGGAGATCGCTCGCCAACACGCAAATGGCAGAACAAAGGTTACTCAAAAAGTGAAATGTAAATGTTGTTGGTTTTTTTTAGTAACCAGCAAGCACAGTACAGTTAGTAGAGCAACTTTGTTTTTATTACTGTGTATTTGATAGGTGCCATCGGAAATTCAACTATTTCTTTATAATAAAATAAATATATATAGCTAGAATTCACTGAAAGTCAAGTATTTAATATATATATATATATATATATATATATGTATATATATATATATATGTGTGTGTTTATCAATCATTGTTTACTTATATAGCCCTAAATCACTAGTGTCTCAAAGGGCTGCACAAACCACCACGACATCCTCGGTAGGCCCACATAAGGGCAAGGAAAACTCACACCCAGTGGGACATCGGTGACAATGATGACCCAGTGGGACGTCGGTGACAATGATGACTATGAGAACCTTAGAGAGGAGGAAAGCAATGGATGTCGAGCGGGTCTAACATGATACTGTGAAAGTTCAATCCACAATGGATCCAACACAGTCGCGAGAGTCCAGTCCAAAGCGGATCCAACACAGCAGCGAGAGTCCCGTTCACAGCGGAGCCAGCAGGAAACCATATCATCCATCCATCCATTTCCTACCGCTTATTCCCTTTTGGGGTTGCGGAGGGCGCTGGCGCCTATCTCAGCTACAATCGGGCGGAAGGCGGTGTACACCCTGGACAAGTCACCATCTCATTGCAGGGCCAACACACATAGACAGACAACATTCACACTCACATTCACACACTAGGGCCAATTTTAGTGTTGCCAATCAACCTATCCCCAGGTGCATGTCTTTGGAATATATATATGAAATATATATGAAATACTCGAGTTGGTGAATTATACGCCACCCCTCTTAACCACGCCCCCCCCCCCCCAACCCCCACCTCCCGAAATCGGAGGTCTCAAGGTTGGCAACTATGGGAGCTCCACAACCAGTGATGTCACACGCACATCGTCTGCTACTTCCGGTACAGGCAATGCTTTTTTTTAAGAGCGACCAAAAGTTGCGAACTTTATCGTCGATGTTCTCTACTAAATCCTTTCAGCAAAAAGATGGCAATATCACGAAATGATCCGAACAGAACCGATCAAACTTTGGAACAATAATCACAGGTTAATGGAATTACCCAACATCCACCCCCCCCACCCCCAACAAGTGGTGTTCTCCCTATGGCTACCACCAGAGGGGGTGAGTTAGCCCCTAGTCACTATGAGCCCCATGGCAACAGATGCCCCCCCTCCCCCATTACTGCTTACACTACATCATACTCCTCCCAGACTTACATATTTGTACGAATAATATTAGTATTATCATTATTGGCGTGGTCCTTATGAGAAAGGGAGAAAGAGTAAGGAGGAAGAGGACGGAGTGCGGGGGGAGGAAAGGCAAGGGGAGAGAGAGACGGAGAGAGAGAGAGAGAGAGAGAGAGAGCGAGCACAGGGCTGCTGGTGCTGTGGGAGAAAAGACGGGGGAATTACACTTAGCAGAAAAGACAGGCAGAGGGGAGGACACACTTCCAGGTGGACACCCCCAGTCCTCGACCATCTCTCCCCTCCAGTCCGGCTGCCCGTGTCGTGTCCGTGAGACGGTCACCGCACGTCAGACTCGGAGGGAACACACACCGCCGTCCACCCTCTGAGTCCATGGGGTAACAACAGGTATGTCTGACCGCGCTGCATTGACAAAACAAACAAACACGGAGACACGCTGCGCGTCTCTCAGCTCCTTGTTGGACAGCTTGGACGACATGACTGTGACATGTTTGTGTCTTTTATCCTCACACCGGTGCGTTGTCTTCGGGGCTCAGCAGTACCTGTTTCATTTATGTCGGCTTTATATTTACGGACGCTGCCTTTCATTGTGTTGTCTGACACATCATGTCCGTCGCTCGAGAACTTCCTCACACTTTTGCCAAAAATAATTAGACTTTTGAACGCCTGAAAGTTAAGAACTGCACGCCGCCCATGAGCACTTTCTCCCGGCTGAGAGTGTGAGGATGCCCCGTGCAGACGTCTGGAGGATGGAAATCCTCACATAACCTCCACAAAGGGGGAATTCTCTAAAGGGAAATTTCTGCTGCGTCAACGGATCAAAGTTGTCTGCCAGACAAGACATTTACAGAAGACAGTTTAGCTTTTGAAATGTCGCACTCTTCTTCTAACCATCTGATGTTTTGTATAGTGTTTCTGTATGTGTGTGTGTGTGTGTGTGTGTGTTGTGGGAGTACAACACACACACACACACACACACACACACACACACACACCTCTTTTGTAGTAGTGCTTTCTAAACTTTCTGTTCAGAAAACTAATGCTCTTGTGGAGGCTTTTGTGAATGAAATATTGTAATAATAACAATCCATCCATCCATTTTCTACCGCTTATTCCCTTTTGCGGTAGCGAGGGGCGCTGGCATAATAATATACCTGTAAAGTTAAAAGTTAAAGTACCAATGATTGTCACACACACTCTTGGTGTGGCCAAATTATTCTCTGCATTTGACCCATCACCCTTGATCACCCCCTGAGAGGTGAGGGGAACAGTGGGCAGCAGCGGTGCCACGCCCCGGAATCATTTATGGTGATTTAACCCCCAATTCCAACCCTTGATGGTGAGTGCCAAGCAGGGAGGTAATGAGTCCCATTTTTTTTATAGTCTTTGGTATGACTTGGCCGGGGTTTGAACTCACAACCTACCGATCTCAGGGCGGACACTCTAACCACTAGGCCAGTGAGTTGACACAACCTACCGATCTCAGGACGGACACTCTAACCACTAGGCCACTGAGTAGGCCACTGTATGATTGTAGCTGAGATAGGCTCCAGCACTCCAGCGACTCCGAAAGGAATAAGCGGTAGAAATGGATGGATGGATGGATAAAGATATTAAACTCAATTGTTCCAGCAGGGTGGAACAGGGGTTAGTACATGTACCTCACAATACGAAGGTCCTGAGTAGTCCTGAGTTCAGTCCCAGGCTCGGGATCTTTCTGTGTGGAGTTTGCATGTTCTCCCCATGACTGCGTGGGTTCCCTCCGGGCACTCCGGCTTCCTTCCACCGCCAAAGACACACACCTGGGGATAGGTTGATTGGCAACACCAAATTGGCCCTAGTGTGTGAATGTTGTATGTCCAAAGTGTACACCACCTTCCGCCCGAATGCAGCTGAGAGAGGCTCCAGCACCCCCGCGACCCCAAAAGGGACACGCGGTAGGAAATGGATGGATGGATGGATGCATCTTCCAGGGGCCACATTTTGTAAAAGCTAAGGATCGGGAGGCCAGATTTTTCCATTTACTAATGTTCTTATTTTGAGAAGCAGCATTCTCTGTAGTGGACATTTGTTTCTGGTCTATTGCTTTTGTTAGAGTTACACTTTTCAGGAAAATTAGCCCTGTTTTGCAATCTCCAAGTGTCCATTGTAGTGGCTCCTGGCCATTATGAGGTTATTTTTTTTTTTTCTAACAGTTTTAACTCCTCTCTACAACCGAAGCGCTAGAGTGTTTTCAATGTGTAATTTGCTGCAAAAATGTCAGTCTCGGATATATATTAATATGTTGATATTTTTAGGCCATGTCACGATACACACTATATATCTGGATATTTTGCCTTAGTCTTGAATTAAAACTTGATACATATAATCACACCAGTATGATGATTCTATGTGTCTACATTAAAACATTCTTGTCCAAACCGCATTAATATATGCTCATTTTAAACTTTCATGCAGAGAAGGAAACTCACAACTAAGTCAATTGACCAAAACTGTATTTATTCAACAGTTTATTAAGCATTGGCACAAACATTCATGTCATTTCAAAACAGAAAGTGCAGGATTGTCAGAGACATTTAAAAACAAGCTATTAGTGCACTTTTGTGCAAGATGTCACTAAGATGACATATCAAAACAACATTAAATTAAAGTGCACTTTTTGTACAGAGCGCCACTACAATAGTTTTAAAACAAATAAAGTGCACTTTTGTGCATGATGTCACACAAGATATTTCAATAACTGTCAAATAAAAATGAGTTGCATAATAAGACATCAAATAGTGTATGTCCTTCGCTATGTGGTAGGTTACCGCAGGCGTTATCTCCTTCTGTTGTTAACAATTTTTTTCATACGGTGTTGTGGAAATGGTGGCTTGGGCATTTTGTTGGTGTGGCACCAAACGGATATGTTGACATACGGAGTTTCAATCACCCCTTATTCTCTAGCAGGTGACTTTTGAAATGATACTGCGCATTAGCAGGAGGTGATACTTTTTATAGCAACTCTTTTGCCGCATCCTTGACATATTACGGTTGTCTCTTTAACTTATTTCCGCTTGAAGCCAAACCACCGCGAGATGATGGACCCCGTGCTGTTTTTCTTGGGAATTGATTCTTCCTTCATTTGTTACCAGATTCGAACCTTCTTTCTCTCGTATTACCACTCGCACCGCACCACTAGCATCACAACTAACTTTACCCATGCCGCTACCTGTCTGCTCTGAGAGAGCGTCTGACGTTGCACGCGCGACAGTATGTAACGTATGCAACAAGGTGCGCTTGTTTTATCTCTCTGTGAGAAGGCGAGACAAGAAAGAGTGAGAAAAGCATGCAGTGTAATGCCCACAGCTAAAAGCAACTGCGTGAGAACGTATACTCGAATATCACGATATAGTCATTTTTTATATCGCACAGAGATAAACTCACGATATATCGAGTATATTCAATATATCGCCCAGCCCTAATTGCAACTATTTGAAATAGGCAGCTGAAATTCCTCTGACGTAACATTAGAAAATACATCTTAGAAAAACTGATGTTAACAGGAAAACTAGTAGAAGAAAGCTCCTGGTCAACAACAAACAACATATATCAACAGCCAAAGACATTTTATCAGAAATATCAATAATATAGAACTTAGATATAGCGTGGACGACAGAGACGACTGGAGAGCCCTGATCATCAATGCCTGCAAACATGCCTGATTCCCCATGATGATGATGATGATGATGATGATGATGATGATGATATTTCCATTCTCCCACATTTTTAAACATAAACAGTACTTTAAACTATTAAACATCTATCTTCTATTAATCTATTTATCAATTGAGCTATGCATGAATCCTTTGTTTTCTCATTCAAACGTGTAACCTGGAGTGAACAAACTATCAGAAACTGCCTAGACATGAAGAAGCGGTAGGATTAAAACATGCATTATTTCATCCATCTATTTATCCATTCATTCAACAGGGGCCTCCAACCTGTTTCCTTATGACAGGGCTATTGAACTACATTGTTTTGGGGGCCGGATCTCTCGCTTCACTACTATTCCTTTTTTTGTATATTCATTAAAATTTGATATTATTAAGGACTTGCGGTCGGTGTCATACCCGCAACGGATTTGGCCCATGGCCGTCAGTTAATTAACCCTGCAGTATCAGGACTATTTTGCTACATAAAACAGCACTTATTATTAGTACATCAATTATTAGTTAGTGCATAAAGTAAGGCTGAACAAACAATGAAGTCCTGCTGTTTTAGATAACGTTATCATCTCCCTTGTAAACACTAAAACACTCTTTCAACCAAACAATGGTGAGTAAACGTCTTTTGTTGTCAGGTGATCTGCAATGTGCATCATTTTGCGTCATTCAATATGACAACACCAAAGGACTTGTTGTCTATTGGCTTCTTCTATCTAGAGTTACATTGAGTCAATCGCATACTAGTATGGCTTTAGTTTTTTATTGATGGATGCCCTTCCTGATGAAGCACATCATTTATTAGGGCAATTGACATCTCCAATAGCCAGGTATCAAACCTGAACTGACATTGTGTACCATTTTATAACCTCGGCAAAATACCAATGTACTTGATTCTTTAACCATTTAGTGAGTTACTTAAAAACAGTTGGTGAGGCCAGTTGGAGACCCCTGGGCTACAGCGTAAATGGCCCACACAGACTGTTTGACAGTGACTAACTGGATTGTTGGATTAAAAGACTATCTGGTGATTTCCCAAATTGTCTCAAGGCCTGGTAGGATTTAAAGGTTGTTTCGTCCTCCCTCATGCTAGGTTGAGAGTTGCAGCTTGATATGATAAGCCCTACAAATTATTTCATTCAGTTATTCAATTATTGTAGGATTACGTGAAGTGAGTGTGTGTGTGTTTGTGTGTGTTTCCATCAGTTTGTTTTTACTTTGTTTTCTATTAACTACTTTGCATGAACTGCCTCCCACAATGTTTCATCCACAGCTGCCCTGTAGTGGGCTTCAGTGTATGTGCAGCAAACCTTGAAAACTGACCAAGACACCAGCTAGTAGGTGCGGGGGCGACATCATCTGTGAGATGGAAAAAATATTAGCTGCACATGTGAGATTACAAAGACTTTCCAGGATTCTACCTTATGACTCTTTACAAAGAGAAAGAGATGAGACTTGAAGACATTTTTTGTCTGATTTTTTTTCACCAACAGACTGCTTTATTAATCTTAATCAGAAATACTTTATTAATCCATCCATTTTCTACCGCTTATTTCCTTTGGGGTCGCGGGGGGCGCTGGTGCCTATCTCAGCTACAATCAGGCGGAAGTCGCCGTACACCCTGGACAAGTCGCCACCTCCTCGAGGGGAAATTACAAGTCATCTGTAACCAAATCAAACAATCTTACAAAATTATGTAAGAATTGACATTTTAGGGTGCTTGGTGCCCTGTTCTAGGGAGAATTAAGTATTTCTTTTAGGCAGGGGCCACACTGTTACCCATCTATTCATCACCAACTACATCCAGGCTGGGGGGGGCGGGGTGTGAAAATGAAGGGGTTGATTAGGCCGGCAGGTTTTAAAGCTTGTAACGATATTCCCTCACTCTTTCTTGGCGCGTGTGCGAGCCGGCTGGCGTGTAGGAAGTGCTCAGTGCCCCCATGCAGGTTGTAGGCTGAAATGTGTGCAATCACTGCTTATAGTTGGCTTTTATCCCCAGGGACGCCTTGTACTACCCACAGTGTATTTGTGTGTTTATGTAGTAAGCACACCTCCTTTAATGACTGTGGAAATAGAGAAAAGAGGTCAAATGCTTCATCAAGGCACATTTGTTCTGTGTTAGCAACCTTATGCTCCATTCATGGCTTTATAGCTCTCACTTCTCCTCATGGTGATTGCTTGTTAATGGGCACACCTGTCAGCACCAAATTAACTTTTTAAAGTCGCCATCCCTCAGGTTGTTTTTCTGACACATTGTGAATATTATAATTCTCACTTTTGATTTCATGTCAGCGTGACAATGTAGTGGCTCTCCTGAAACTGTGGTCCAGTTGCATCCCCCAGTCCCCGACAACTCCGGAAGCTTTTTAGCTTAACTGCCTGCATCGTACATTGTGAATACAGGTGCTCCTAATCCTAGTGGGGAGGCTGTGGGGGATGTGTGTGTGTGTGTGTGTGTGTGTGTGCGTGTGTGTTTGTGTGTGTGCGTGCGTGCGTGCGTGTGTGTGTGTGTGTAGCAGCTGTCATCCCTGTCCACCTATGTAACTTGCTCATTCTGCCCCCCAATTAAGAAAAGGTGAGTTTGAGCCATCCTCACCACCTCACACATAAACACACATCATCTCCTGGCGTCCATCTTAATATTTCATAGCAGTGTGTGAGTTTGTTTATGCATAAAGACATCCACTTTGCACTTCAATTACACTTTTTAAATGTCAATTAGAAATAACACAGCTATAATCCAATGTATTTGTTTTTAATGTTTCATGATAAGGACTTATTACATTTTTGCATTGTTCATCCATCCATCCATTTTCTAACGCTTATTAAATTTTGGGGTCGCGGGGGGCGCTGGCACCTATCTCAGCTACAATCGGGCGGAAGGCAGTGTACACCCTGGACAAGTCGCCACCTCATCGCAGATTTTTGCATTGTACTATAAGCAAAAGGGAAATGTATCGGCTTGGTATTTTCAGCATCTTGACGATTTTTCTGCACACAGTTGTGAGTGTCCTTGAATGGCTTGGCATTGTAGATATGCAGGGTGGGCTTCCTCAATGCAATTACCTAGCAGGCAGGGCAGCGGAAAAGACACACACATACGCTCCTAGTTGTTCATTAATGAGTGACTTAGTCGTGACTTATAGAGCCTTCAGGCCTGGTCCGTGAAGAAAAATCATTAGTGAAACATTTCTATAGAATGTGGAGGTTTAAATGTGGACATTCGTCTTCCAGAGTGCTGCGAGCCTCCGAACCATGTGTGCTGGTTAGTTGTTATTTTTCCCACCGAATGAATTTGTCTTTTATACACACAGCATGAGCATTTGATGAGAAATTGAGCGGCTTTGAGCAAATGGTCTTCTAGCCTCAGGCTCTGGCTGGTGCCCGATTTCCATATCAAAGCTCAGGTGAGAGAGAGTGAAAGAGAGGTAGTGGACAAGAGAGAGAGAGAGAGAGAGAGAGAGAGAGAGACAAAGAGAAGAGTGTGGCTGATCAAACAGACATACGCTAACACTAAAATAACTTTTTGCATTTGCTTTGTTTTTTTTTGTTGCGCTTCACCTTTTATAGTCAGTATTTGTCAAAGCTGTCTGTCTCAGTCTAAAGTTGTGTGGTTTGAAAACACGCACACAGAGAAACACAAAAATCCACACATTTGTCTGCTCACTACAATACAGATCTTATGACAAGCATTCCAGCAATACATCAACACGTTTGCTCCTTTTAACCATGTTAGACATCAATCCTGTGTTAAAATCATCCCCAAGAAATATTCATCCTGTCCACGCCTGTTATTGATTGGTGATGGAGTCCATCGTCCCTGAGACTTAACACAGGGCAAGCCGTATAGAAAATAGATAGCAGGATAGATACTTCTCCCATTTCAAGTGTCACACCTGGCCCCGTAGAATTAATGGTGACACTAATTAATGCACTGACTCTTTGTTTAGTGTTTTCAAATATGTGTGTGTGTGTGTGTGTGTGTGTGTGTGTGTGTGTGTGTTTGTGTGTGTGCAAGTGTGCGTGTGTGCGCGTGTGTGCGTTTGCGTGCGTGCGGGTGTGTGTGTGTGCGCGTGTGTGCGTGTGTGTGTGTGTGTTTGCGTGCGTGCGGGTGTGTGTGTGTGTGTGTGTTGTCCTGATGAACATTATAGGGCTTTGTGGAGTTTAGTAATCCGGTTGTGAACTGGAGTGCTAAAGTGCTGCTAACAAGACCTGTTTAACATTCCCTCCCCTGCTCAAAATACAATTATTCCACTTGGCTGCCATTAACATGTACAGTAGGACTTGGGCTTTTAATTGGCCTGATATGACTAATGCCAGATCAACTTGGATGTGCTAATTAGTTTTTGCTTTAAAAGTGCCATCAGGACATGAAATATTCATTGATGCGGGGTGGAGCAAGGACTGTGGGCGGTATTATGGGATGTTAGTGCTATGGGCAGTGTGCCGGGAGAAGAGATTGAACCTTCGTCGGCCTGTTATGGTCACTTATCAATACGTTTGGTGCGAGGTGTTAGTGTTTTGTCGCACACCCACGCGCCGCCTCCATTCAAAGCAATGCAAGGCCACCTACTCCTCTCTCCAAAATCTCATTCATTTGTCTCCCCCATTTTTTTCTTAACGCTCATCGCTTCACATGTTTTCTTTCCTCATATTTTGGTTGCCTAACCTCATGTCAGCCCCGTCCTCTCTGTGCCCTCTACTCCGTCCCACTCTTCCTCCTCCCCTACCCCTCCCACTCCTTCATCTCTCACCTCTCCTCCTCCTCCCTATTATAAGTGGGCCAGGTGCCTCCTGTGGCCTCCCCTACTCCATTTCTCATTTTTACCCTTCCTCTACTCTCTTTCTCATTTCCATCCTCTCCTTGTTCCCTTTCTCATTTTAATCCCTCCTGCTGAGTTCATATTTAAACATCCCTTCAGCGTAATAAGAGTGGACTCCATGCAGGACTAGTGTCTCCCGTTTTTGGTCCGTCATTGTAGTCTAAAAGATCAGTAAGAGCCTCTGCAATAAAGGTGAGAAAGGGGGCTGAGAAGGTATCGGGGAAGCCTGTTTCCTCCTTTCCTCCTTTAAAACATCAAATAATATAAAAGTAGTGATCCACAAAATGTTCGCCCATTGAGAATTCAACTTTGACCAAAATATTTTTATCTTCCAAAAAACGCGGACGAAAACAGATGTTGTGATGACGATTGCAGGATGCAGTGCTTTGTGTTGAGTAGAGTTAACTCGTCTGCGGTGTGGATATATTTCAATATAACCGAAAAAGACAGACATCTGCAAAACGTGCAAGGTGGAATTATCATTTTTAGCAAGTGCGTTCGCCACGTCACTTTTAATCACCTGAAATACAAATATTCCAATCGACATTCTGATGTTGTGAACAACACTGCACAAAAAAAGAGCATACCCGCCAGCGACTCAACTCCGTTTGTGGCACTTTTTACTATAAATTCCAAACAATAAGCTAGTACTTTTTGCCCTCTACGCTCTAAACCCAGGGGCTTATAAAACGGTGCAGCTATTTCATGGATTTTTATTCGCTAATGGCCATAATTCAAATACTTTTCCTAAAACACAAGCAGAGACATTGAAAAGGTGTGTTATTCTTTGAGATATGGCACCATCATTTGTACAAATTAATTTACTGCAGGTGCTGCTGGGTAAACATCTACAGTATTTCATTCAGTTTAGTGCTTTCAACCAAAAGTACAAGCATCATTCCGTCTATTAGTCATCCGCAGCATTTCTACTCGTATGGATTCTTCATTCGTCACTCCAAGCAACGTTTGTAAGTTTTACAATATAACTAAAACTATTCATACTTACCAAGCTGTCCCTTGTGTGATGTCTGTAGGATTGTTTTCATGCATAATTGTACGTGCCAACATGTCACTGTAGAGTTATTGAGTCTGTTTGCTGATTGAAGAGCTAGCTTTTGCAGCTCGTGGGTCTGTGACGATGACTTCTGTTTTGTTTAATCAGCTGTTTTATTGCCGTGTTACGACACTGTTTGGAAACAATAAGGTATGTAAATAACCATTAACAAAATATTTTTTAAACAACTAATTTCACAACTGAAGTTGGTAATCTTTGGGCACCTCACGATTCGATTGCGATTCAGGAGCTACAATTCAATAAAAAATTAAATTTTTTATGCCTTTTTATTTTATGTATGTTGATGCAGTTTGTCATATATTTTCTTTTTGCTAAGAAAGCATTCACCACTCGTGACTTTTAAAAACAGTGCGTTTGTAATAAAAAGCAGTTAAATAATTCCCATTACATATGTTAAATCAATGGAAACTTAAAGATAATGCCCTAAAAGTAAGGAACTGGTCGGATATGTCGTGTAGTGGCTTGCTGTGGTCAGACACATTTTTAGAAATGTCTGCATTACTTTTTTTTACAATAAAGACATACTTGATGATTTATGTTTACTAATCGATTTACAATTGCCAATGTCCATATTGTATGGAAACAGATTTTTTTCTTCCTAAATTTAGTGGGTGCGGCTTATATGCCGGTATTTGCCTTGTACATTATTATTTTGTATTTTGTATTGTTGTAATACCAGTGTTAAATATATATTTTCATTATTGTGTCATTGTTTTCTTCCTTGAAGGATGAATATTAATTTGTGCAATTGCAACACCTCGATTTTAGTGAGGTTTGTACATTCATAGAACCAAATGCAATGATTTTGATGGTTGGCGTAATAACTTATATCAGGTCATTGTTATTGACGCTCTTTGATCATGTTGGATGTAATGAGACGACGGCAAGACGCCCATCAGAACAGATCAAAACAAACACAATTATTATTACATTACTTCATAAAACTACTGTAGTTTATGTAGTACATTCGAGTGAATTATTTTTCAAATTATACTTCTTATCTAAAATTATTTTTTAAATTTTTTTTAAAGGTCTGTTACACGTTAAAATTGTGGTGATCTGTCGTGCCAAGCACAGATTAGGAAGTTTTGACTTAAATTATTTGCAATACTTTTCTGAAAAGATGATGGCTTTTTAAAAATAACAGTTTCAGGCTTTTAATAATAACAGTAGTGTCACTTTTTTGTGGTCAAGAATACTGTTGACCAAGTTTTGAAACCTCTGTTGCTAGTGTCAGTGCAAATTGTATTTGTCAGTTGTGTGCTGGACTTAAACTTCCAATTTACCAGCTAAAAGGCTACTTAACTTCCACAACTCAAATATCTCACCACAAATACTGACATTTCTCTATATATATATATATGTTATATTAATCATCAATCATGCACTTAGTGTGTGCTGTGTTACCAGATATCATGTATCCTTGAAAGCAAATACACAACTTTTAGTAAGGCATTGTCACAGGAGCTCGTTTTTGTCATTTTAGTTCCTCTTGAAACAGGACTGATGAAGCCAAACATGAACAGAAGTGAGAAAGTCCACATCCTCTTTTCAGTGGCAAGGGGCAAACTCCCCCTCGCTGAGGTTTATGTTGAGTATTAGTGAACACAAATCGAAACACGTAGCTACGCGCTACACACATTGTTGCTGCCTCATTGTTTCTGCCACTGTGAACGCAGACGGTGAGCTTGCAATGGGCCTTTTCATTTCATCTCATCCTCTCTGCCCCCCCCCCTCCCCCAACACCACCACCTTTCACTCATTGTCATTCTCTTTGCCTTTGTCTCACACTGTCTCTTTTTCTTGCACTCTTCTTTTTAATCGCTTTCTCACCCCCGCACCTCTCCCTGCCTAGCTTCTGCTGTCTCCGACCCCCATCCTTCTGACTGTCATGAAGGGGGTGGCTGATTGGCATTTGGATCGACACCTGATACTGTCACTGCCTCGCAATGTGGGAATGTGTGACTTCTTGAAATTAGGTTTCCAAGGTGCGTGTTGTCTTTTGCAATGACATTTTTATGTTTACATGATTTATCGCTGTGGGGTCAGGGGGGAAGTGTTCAATAGAGCTCCATAAGCCTAGCCATGGTGCTCGTTCATGTTAGTCAACAGGTGACAGATTATGTTAAATAACAGACAGACATGAGGATAGAGGAGCAGACAGAAGTAAGGATGTCCATGAGCCTTCTAATTTCATCACAGTGTAGGAGGTAGCCTTGAGGCACAGCAAAGCAAACTCTCTTTTTTTTTTACTACAAAGAATCAGTCTTCGGAGGAGACTTGGCTCTGGATGGAATACGTCCAACTATTTACTTTAACTTGTAGAACTTGGAGGTACTCAACTCAAGTGTTTTTTTACTGCACCACAGTGCATTCAAATGGTTTTAGTCGTTAAGAGAGAAGAACAGTATTTATTTGCCACATGTACAACGTAAAATCTCTGCATTAAACCCATTCTCTTGAGGAGCAATGGGCAGCCATTGTGTACAGTATCTTGGTCAGTATAACATCCGTGTGGACAATGTGGCTGAAGTGTCTTGACCACGTACATAACACCAACGGATGAGATGGAGGAATGGCGTAGTGGGTAGAGCGGCCGGGCCAGAAACCTGAGGGTTGCAGGTTCGCTTCCCACCTATGGACATCAAAGTCGCTGCCGTAGTGTCCTTGGGCAGGACACTTCACCCTTTGCCCCCGATGCCGCTCACACCGGTGAATGAATGATGATTGGTGGTGGTCGGAGGGGCCGTAGGCGCAAACTGGCAGCCACGCTTCCGTCAGTCTACCCCAGGGCAGCTGTGGTTACAGATGTAGCTTACCACCACCAGGTGTGAATGAATGATGGGTTCCCACTTCTCTATGAGCGCTTTAAGTATCTAACAATAGAAAAGCGCGATATAAATCTAATCCATTATTATTATTATTATTGGGAAGCAGGATTTGATTCGCTGGAGGATACGCTCTACTTCCTGAGGCATGCCACCCACCGCACTACACCAGTGTTTCCTACACAACTGCAATCTACTCGTGGCGGCGGGGGCACTGTTAGAATCAAACTGACATCATCATAAAATTTGCATAATTGGCTATGACGCTTTTATTGT